>NC_141497.1:24995392-25255940 GCF_009769465.1 Tauraco erythrolophus | reverse complement strand
AAAGGAGAAGGAGTCCTTACACCCTTTTCCCCTGCTCCAATGGATCCCCTACCCACGAGGAAAAATCCACAAACTTCTCCAACGTGAGTCCAGCCCACTGGAAACAATCCTTCCCCACAGATTGCTCCGGTGTGGGCTTTACCACAGTCTCGGGTACTTAGGGAGCTGTAGCCACTCGCTCCGGCGTGGGTTGTCACGAAGACTCCAGATGCCTCTCTGCCTGCCGTGCACCCCAACACGACCATCCTCAGGCTCAGGCATCTTCTCCCCACGGGCTGCGAGTGGGTCTCTGCTCCACCGAGGCCGTCCTGGTTGCAGGGGGGCAGCCTGCTATCTCACCATCAGCCGCAGGGGAAACTCGGCTCCGGCACACCTCCTCCCGCTCCATCCTCACTGACCTGCTGTCGATGCAGCTGTTTCTCTCAGATCTCAGTCCTCTCCAGGTGAACTCAGCCCAGTGGGCACCCCGGGAGTGGGGTGCCCCCGAGTTCCCCAGCTGGCTCCGCTGCCGCCATTCTCCGTGGGCGGCGCCAGCCCGACGCAGGCAGCTGCCCGGCTGGGAGCCAGGGAGCGGGGGCAGTGCCCTCCTCCCTTCTCTGCTCGATCCTGGGCGAAGCACCTTTTCCGGTCCCTTTGTCCTGACTTAAATAGGGCAATTCGCAGAGGCGCCCTATTGGCTCAATCCCGAGGGGGATGGCAGTCTGATCTGGTGGCCGGAACCAAACCTAACCCGGTTCCAAAACCGGGGAGGTCGCAGGGAGCAAAACCCCTCTCCTGCCACCAGAACCACCCCCCCTCCACATCAAACCATGACATATAAGTATGTCCTAGGTTACATTGCAAGATGTGCCCAAAAGTATGTATTGTATCACCATCTTCATGAGCTGTTGAGACCAGGTGGGGCAATGTTTTCCTTGCCTCCTTCTTCCAGACTATCTTCTGTTAATGGGCCCATCAATGCCTTGCTGCATGACTCATGGATAACTCCCTCCAGGAGCTATCTATGTTTATTGGGCAATCAAGAATCTAGCAAGACTCACAGAATAACATCAGCCCCATTGTGAGATGCTCCAGCCAGGAGGGGAGGGGGCGCCTCGCGACTGCGCCCGTGCGCCCGTGCGCGGGAATGCGGCGGCGGCGGCGGTCGGACGGGCTCTTGCAGTCACCGGGGAGGGGGGAGAGACGGGCACTTCTCACTGCTTGTTGACCAGTTGGAACAGAACAACCACTCGAGGCCTGTTGTATGCCTTCCTCTCAGACCTGGGAGGCCTGGGTCAGTCGGCATTGACGCTGCAGAGGAGCAGTTTTTCTTCTCCGCCGAGTTCCCGGAGGAAGACCAGGCCAATCCACAGCACCGCCGGACCTTCGGAGGAGGCCTGCGCCCTTCTGCAGGATCGCTGCTTCAGCGGAGCCACGTCTGCCGTTCCAGGAGGACTTCAGCCACCATTTTGATCGGACTTCTGCCAGCACCCTGACCAGCAGGGTGTCAGGTCGTATTCTGACTCTGTCAGTGGGGTTTTTTTGTGTACTATTGCATTTGTATTTTTTTTTTCCCTTCTCTTTAATTTTCCTAGTAAAGAACTGTTATTCCTACTCCCATATCTTTGCCTGAGAGCCCCTTAATTTCAAAATTCTAGTAATTTGGAGGGAGGGGGGTTTACATTTTCCATTTCAAGGGAGGCTCCTGCCTTCCTTAGCAGACCCCTGTCTTTTCAAACCGAGACAGACTTTGGCGCCCAATGTGGGGCACGAGGGCATCGAGAGAAAAAGGGGAAAAAGGGAATAACAGTTCCTGAGTGACCTAATTTTTGTAAGTGTCACCATGTGGTCTAGCTTACCCTGGTTCGGGTGGCACGTGGTCATGGCTATATTTCTCCCATTTGCAGGCCCTTATCTAAACATGGGTCCTATAACTAAGGCTACCGTGGCTGTTATCCATTTCGCTTTATGGGTTAATAAGGTGAGGAATTCATGGATTTTTAACTTCCTCGGGAAGGCAGGCACATGAATTCAGAGCTATCACACACTAACTGTATGTTTTTGGGGTTACTTTCTTAATGGTACCTACTGTGATAAATGAGTGAGTCCCAAACAGAACTCCAATTAAAGTTTACAATTTATTAGGTGAATAAAAGCAAGCAAACAGCACTGGGTGTGCCGGGAGTCTCCGCTCCACCAAGACGCACACCGTATAGTTCCTATTTCTGGTTTATATTCCTTTTACTAATACATATTCTCAATTATTTCCGAGAAAAGGTGGTCTTATTGCAATGAGCTCAGAGAAGTCATCTCCATAGTCTCCACCCCTAACCCCCCCAGTTGTGCGTGCGCAGTGTCTCCTGATGGTCATGAGTAGGGGTCTCGGGGATGAAGGCTGTATGTCTTCCTTGTGATGACTTTTTCACCTCCCCAGAAAACTAGTGAAGTCATCATGACTCTGCTCTGCGAAGTCATCAGGATCGTCCTTGTTCTCCATCTTGGCTCCTGCTTATCTTACACAAGGGTTATGCAACTTACAGATACGTGACTTAAGCAAGCTAACTTAAAAGTGGTTAAGCGAGATTAGAGATTAAGCGCATACAGGCCCCTAGGCCCCTCTTGTCTAACACCTTGCAACTGGCAGTAAAGCAAAAGAAGAAGAGAAAAAAAAACCCAAAACGTTAGGTGGCTTTTGCAAGAAGCGAGAACTATACACATACCATTCTGCTTTCTCTAGGACTATGGTTATACGAGAACGAACAGAATGGTTAGAGGTTACATATACAGAGAAGGTCATATTTCACTATGCGGCCCTAACATTGTTTTATATTGCCATGTATCAGGGGAACACATTTCACAATTGGGGCTCCTGGTTAGTAGCATCATGAGGCATTTCACAGGTTTACGTTTTTGCATTTCACAGAGATCTTAAACTAAGACAAGCACTTATCTTGAATAAGCACACCCTACTCCTCGCCACCTATTTGCACATCCATCCACTGTCCCATATTGACACGAATCAAATGAACATATTTCACACTACTGTGAGGAAATGACACCAGGAAAAATTTTCTCCCAACCCTTCACCCAGCTCTTTGGGTCTGCCCCACCAGTTTTTGAAGGATTTAAATCTTCTCTAAATGCTGATGATATCATACAGTGGTTGATGTTGCTGATATGCCTGTTCTTTTTAGCATTCAGAGGTAAGGGAAGATTAACTTGGGTAACTACCCTGATACCTACCCCAGAGAATAGGGAAGCTGCCCCCGAACCTGACATGGCCCCAGAAAGAAGGGATGCTGCCACAGAGCCTGACAAAGTATTATTATTCAGCCACTTTTCCTCATCTTCCAATTTATATAATGGCCACCACCGATTACAGTATTTGACTAAAGTTTTCTTATTTACGTTTCCTCCTGGGGGACCCCCAATATCTTTCCAATGTGCCAGGACACATATTAGCAGACTGTTTTTCAAAATTCCCCCACTCTGTTGACCACCCATTATTTACTAGATTATTATTATTATCCCAATCCTGTTGTTACCAACCAAACAATTAAAATTAAAATTACATCTCCTAGATATAACTAATTATCATTAAAATAACTCATTCACTCTTATTTTTCAATCACTTTGTCTATCTCCGGCTGTTTCCCTCGTGGGAGAACAGAACCGCGGATCAAGACTCCACACTCGCTTCGTACTATAAGTACGTGTCGTGGGTTAGGTTGAAACCCCCACACACACACACAGCTGGTCACTCCCCCTCCCCCACCCCCAGGAATGAGGGAGAAAATTAAAGGATAAACGGGAAACCCGTGGGTTGAGATAAGAATGATTTAATACAGATGATTTAATACAGTGTAGATGCTCACCACCCCCTCGTATGCGAAGCCTGTCTCGTCCCGAAGCTGCAATCCCGGATGAACGCGAGGCCCTGAAATAGAGAGGGGCAGAGAGAGAGAGAGAGAAAAAAAGGAAAGAAAAACAACAGAGCAACAGCGCAGCAAGCGCAAAAGAGCCAAAGCGCAAAAGAGCCAAAGCGCAAAAGCCCTTCTTCCCGGCTGACCCTTGCTTTTATACTGGGCATGACACTGCATGATATGGAATACTAATTGGCCAGTTTGGCCCTCAATCTTAAGTTCCACCACAAATCACAAGGGGAATCGTGGCCCCCTTGTCTCAGCTATGCTCCCCCCTTATCCCGCCGTGCTTCTGCACTCCAGCACGCTGAAAAGTCCTTGGAGTTTCACTTCCAACCACAAACATCAGCTTGCTATCAACATTCTTCTCAGAGCGAGCCTCTGAGTAAAATCAAAACACGGAGCTCTTCTAGCTGTTAAAAACTCTGTCCCAGCTAAAACTAGGACAGTACGTCTCAGTCACTCACACACAAACACGACAAAAATAAGTTTTACAACCACAAAAATATCCAATCATACAAACAATTAATACAACTCTTAGAATCACACAAATAATCACATAGGATTCAATCATTAATATTTCAGCTTCCAGATGGTTTCCAGTGGGACTGGAACCCACAATTGTAATCACTTAAATTACCAAAGTATACCTTTAAGGCACTAGCTGCCCGGCATACGCTGTCCTGCTCAAGTCTCACCTTACGGCTTACAGAGAGCTACCCTAATGGACTGGTCCCCAACCCAAAAAGAATACCTTTTTTAAGATGGTCCTTGTCTGTTCCCGCAGTGATCCGATTGAGGCGAGGAGTCCCTCCAGAGAAATCCCCAGGGATGCCCAAGGGAGTCTTGTTCTCAGTGGGTCCTGCAGCTGAACAGGGAGAGTCCCACCTGGGTCGCCAAATCTGATACCCGAAAAGTCGGTGCAATTGAACTTTCCAAGACTCGTTTTCGAGTTTTAGAAAGCAGACGTTCTTTATTGCGGCGCTGGGTGCACAGGGGATTTCTCCTCCTAGCATGCACACCCGGCTTCTGGACAGAAAATTAGTTATACACTACAATCATGCATAATTCATAACATATCTACATATTCTTAAACAATTGGTTAATTTTCTCTCGCTTTACATGTAAATTACTTCGCATGCTCAATTCTCTTCCTCCACCCCTTTCTTTTGGGTCTGGGGTGTATTTAGGGTAGGTGGTCTGTGAGTCAGTGGTCGCGATCTCCCCCTGCCGGAATTACCTTTTCCCCAAGTCACTGCATGTTCACAGTTCAGAAAAACATGAGAACAAAGTTTATACAGTTTCTGGGATGTTCCCTCCAAGGGCAGACAGTTCTGGATAAAGAGTCTCCTTTTTAATCACTCCTGACAGCTTCAAGGATGGTCATCTCGTTAGTTTCTTTAGGTATGCGTAAAACTAAACCCTTCATGAAAACTCTTACACAAAAACTTTAACCCCTTTATTGTTGGATAACAATTGTTGGGGAGGAAGAGAGCTGAGCATGCAAGGTAATTTACATGTAAAGCGAGAGAAAATTAACCATCTACCTGGACTTGTGCAAAGCTTTTGACACTGTCCCGCACGACATTCTTCTCTCTAAACTAGAGAGGCATGGGTTTGATGGATGGACCACTCGGTGGATAAGAAATTGGCTCAATGGCCGCACTCAGAGAGTAGTGGTCAACGGCTCGATGTCCAAGTGGAGACCGGTCACGAGTGGTATCCCTCAGGGGTCCGTGTTGGGCCCGGCCCTCTTCAACATCTTTGTCGGTGACGTGGACAGTGGCATGGAGTGCACCCTCAGCAAGTTCGCTGATGACACCAAGCTGTGTGGTGCTGTCGACACGCTGGAAGGGAGGGATGCCATCCAGAGGGACCTCGACAGGCTGGAGAGGTGGGCCCGTGTCAACCTCATGAAGTTCAACCAGGCCAAGTGCAAGGTCCTACATCTGGGTCGTGGCAATCCCAGGCACAAATACAGACTGGGTGGTGAATGGATCGAGAGCAGCCCTGAGGAGAAGGACTTGGGAGTACTGGTGGACGAGAAGCTCAATATGAGCCGGCAATGTGCTCTTGCGGCCCAGAAGGCCAACCGCATCCTGGGCTGCATCAAGAGGAGCGTGGCCAGCAGGTCGAGAGAGGTGATTTTTCCCCTCTACTCTGCCCTTGTGAGACCTCACCTGGAGTACTGCATCCAGTTCTGGAGCCCCCAACATAAGAAGGACATGGACCAGTTGGAGAGGGTCCAGAGGAGGGCCACGAAGATGATAAGAGGGCTGGAGCACCTTTCCTATGAGGACAGGCTGAAAGAGTTGGGGCTGTTCAGCCTGGAGAAGAGGAGGCTCCGGGGTGACCTTATAGCGATCTTCCAGTACCTCAAGGGAGCCTACAGGAAAGATGGGGAGAGGCTGTTCAGGAGGGCCTGTTGTGATAGGACAAGGGGTAATGGTTTTAAAATAGAGGGAGGTAGATTCAGGTTGGATATTAGGAAAAAATTTTTTACCATGAGAGTTGTAGAACACTGGAACAGGTTGCCCAGAGAGGTGGTGGATGCTCCATCCCTGGAGACGTTCAAGGCCAGGTTGGATGAGGCCCTGAGCAACCTGATCTAGTTGGAGATATCCCTGTTCCTTGCAGGGGGGTTGGACTAGATGACCTTTGAAGGTCCCTTCCAGCCCTAACCATTCTATGATTCTATGATTCTATGACAGTGTGGACAGCTGACCCGAATTAGTCAGAGGGCTATTCGATACCATATGACAACATGCCTGGAGTTGTCATATTGAGGGAGCTAGACAAGGGAGGGACTTTTTCTCATCTTTGCTGATCGCGAGCGGGCTGGGCTTCCGGGTTCCCCATGGTAAGCATTTGTACTGCTGGTCATAATGCTGTTTTGGTTGCTCACGTGGCTGTGCTATGTAAATGTTTACATGTCCTATGTATTCCCTGCGGGGCTGTTCATCACCGCTGGCAGAGGGGACAGATCTCTCATTGTGCTGTCCTGTCTCATATCAGTTTATGATACGATTGCGGCGCTGGCCACGCGGCTGGGCTGGTCCATGTACGTGGCATTGGCATCGTGCTTGCTCTTTGGGTGCCACCTATTGCAATTTGCCAGTAACCGTGCCTGATATATGGGGGAGACAGGGGAAGGTCCCTTCCCCCAGTTCTTCACCCCGCCCTTCTCATTCAGGCTAATTACAACGGTCTTTGAAGATTTTGAATATAGAATCATAGAATGGTTTGATTTGGAAGGGACCTCAAAGACCATCTAGTTCCAACTCCCCTGCCATGGGCAGGGACACCCTCCACTACACCAGGTTGCCCAAAGCCTCATTCAACCTGGCCTTGAACACTTCCAGGGATGGGGCATCTGCAACTTCTCTGGGTAACCCGTTCCAATGCCTCACCACCCTCAGAGTGAAGAATTTCTTCCTTATATCTAATTAAATCTCCCCTCTTTCAGTTTAAAGCCATTGTCCCTTGTCATATCACAACATACCCTTCCAAAAGTCCCTCTCCAGCTTTCTTGTAGGCCCTCTTCAGGTACTGGAAGGCTGCTGTAAGATCACCTCAGAGCCTTCTCTTCTCCAGGCTGAACAGCCCCAACTCTCTCAGCCTGTCTTCATAGCAGAGGTGCTCCAGCCCTCAGATCGTCTTTGTGGCCCTCCTCTGGACCCGCTCCAACAGCTCCATGTCCTTCTTGTGTTGGGGACTCCAGAGCTGAATGCAGTATTCCAGGTGGGGTCTCACGAGAGCAGAGTAGAGGGGCAGAATCACCTCCCTCAACCTGCTGGCAATGCTTCTTTTGATGCAGCCCAGGATACGGCTGGCTTTCTGGGCTGCCAGCACACATTGCCGGCTCATGTTGAGCTTCTCATCAACCAACACGCCCAAGTACTTTTCCTCCGTGCTGTTCTCAATCCATTCTCTGCCCAGCTTATACTTGTGCTTGGGATGGCCCCGACCCAGGTGCAGGACCTTGCATTTTCCCTTGTTGAACTTCATGAAGTTTGTACAGGCCCACCTCTCCATCCTGTCAAGGTCCCTCTGGATGGCATCTCTTCCCTCCAGCATGTCAACCACACCTCACATTGTGGGAGTGTTCTAGCCAGCACAATCTTAATTCTCTGTCTCCCGAAAGTGTTTCAGGTTTTGTTTGGGGTTAAAAGACTTTTTAAAAATATCCCAGAAGATCTGCTCTGAGGCCACATAGTTATGAGTGGCAAGGTGTGTGGGAGAACATGGGCAAATGCCTAGGACGGTGGACATCTCTAGTGTTTTGGAACTTCACCTCTGAAGAAGTGCAGAATCCTGAAAAACTAATAGAATGTTTGGAAAAAGTATGCTGTCACCCTGGCAATCCCTGGGAGACCCAGATCAGTGCAATGTGCTGGGGCCTGGCCCATGCCTACTGAGCTGCCTTGTCTAACACTATTCAGCACCCTCAAAGGGGAGAGGAGGTCCCTGGATCTGATGACAACATTACAGACACTGCAGCTGAACCAGAGAACCCACCTGTTCCCGTATCATTCGCCCCTATACAAAAGAAGAAGTGCACAAAGAAATCAATTGGCTTCGTGAGGGATGAAGATGAACGAGGATGGTCACGAGAACAGGAAGAGGACGAGGCAGAGTGTGGAGGAATTCCTTTCCGAGACTGGCCATAATATTCTCTCGGGTATGGACAATCCCTGTTTGGGCCCCAGAGCACAAGGTTACCAACTAGATTACTTTTGTCCTTCAAGTTATCTCAATGGCCTTAAAAGGAAACGTAGACTGATAGCCTGCCAAGATGCACGCCTCCTGGATGCCTCTCCGATGACCGCAATGAGGAGACTGAAGGGATGAGCTTATTACCTGTGTTCTGCTAGCGCTGCCCTATCACTATAGCCCACGAGAGTGTGTTTATGCCAAGCAAGCCAATTGTAGTATGTAGTCGTGTCACGCCACATTCCGCTATATAACCTGTGTGTTGTTTGTAATAAACGGAGCATGATCTTTTAACCATATTGGTGTATGTTCATGACTCTGGGCCGTCCACAGTAGGGCACTGCAACAAGTGGCGCCCGAACAGGGACCCTGAAATCGCTTAAATGCGGAAAAAGTCGCTTAAATGCGGAAAAATTGCTTAAATGCGGATAAACTCGCTTAAATGCGGAAGTCTCCGTAGCATCGTGAATACGGTATTGGGAGCCTGTGGACGTGCAGCAGGGAAGGGCACGGGACGAAGAGAATCGCCGGAGCCTGGAAAGTTTCGCAGCGGCCGAGCGAACCCCTGCAAGGTAAGACCGCGATGGAAACGGAGGCGGCAATCAAGCTGTTAACCAGTATACTCTCTAAGAGAGGAGAAACGGTTAACCCTAAGGAGATAGAAAGCCTCATTAAGTGGGCGAAAGCAAATGGACATTGTAAAACCTGTCCGCTACTCTTTAATGTTGATGAATGGCGTGAAGTGGGGGAACATCTCTGGGAGACCACCTTAGCGGGAGGAAAAGAGGAAAAAACAGCAAAAGAAGTGGGACGGACGTGGCGTGTCGTAATTAACACCTTACGAGAGATCAAAGCTGAGCGAAAAGTTGCTGCTGCGGCCATAGAAGCTCTGCAGCCGGATAACACCTCTGGCGAGCTGCACGAGCCGCCGCCGCCACCCTCCCGTATTGCGCAGTTCTTTGGGGTCGGACATTTACATCCAACAAAAGGCATGCGAGCTCCCACCTGTTCTACTATCACTGAGGTGTGGAAACAAGCCGAGGGGCTGGGAGAAACTGTGTCAGAACAAAAAACTGAGTCTAAAGAGCCTAAGGGGCCCCCAGCCTGCTCAGGGACAGCAGAGGAAGTGCCCGCCGCCCCTCCAGCGCCAACTGGGCACAAAGCGGAAGTGCCAGCCCAAGGGAACTCGGGGGGTGGTGACTGTACGGCTTTGTCATCGCTGTCGTCGGGCCAAGGAAGAGCGTCCTGCCACCCAAAACTTAACCCTGCTTTGCCCTCCTCTGGCGTGCCAGTTCTTTTGCAGCTGATGGTCCTCGGCGGGAGGGGTCGGCACCAGTTACGGAGCGCAAGCGGCCGGAGCCGCGACAACGACAACAACGACAGCAACAGCAACAACAAGCGGGGCGGCCGGCACAGGGCGGCTGGGTCGTCGTCCCCACCCCGCTCCCCCGCTCCCCCGCCCGGCTGAGGCGAGGCAGGGCTGGACCCCGCCGCCGCCGCTTCCCCCCCCCCCCCCCCCCCCCCCCGCCGCAGGCCGAGCCTGGAGAGCGGCCGCCTCGCCGCTGCCCGTGGCCCGAGTTTTACCACGAGACAGCACATTTTAACTTAGATCGTCTCAATCGACATCGCGGGAAATAACTAATCCTCCTTTGTTCCAGCAATTTGAACAGTTAATATCAGTATTGCAAAACCGTAAACATGCACATTCCATGGTACATCTGCGAGCGCACACCACGCTTCCAAGGCCTATAGCAGAAGGGAACAGGCGAGCTGAGCCTCTCACGAGTGCAGCTCTGGTACCAAACTCGTTAATGCAGGCAAAATCTTGCATGACTGCTACCATCAGAATGCTAATGCTATTAGGTGACAATTTGGTTTAACACGACAACAAGCCCGCTCAATCGTACAATTGTGTACTAGCTGTTAAAATATGATCATGCCACCAATGAATGGTGTTAATCCTCGTGGTTTACGCTTGCAGGAACTTTGGCATACACTTCTTATCAGACGTATGTATTTTTGTCATCATGAGGTATTGAGCATGTTACTGGTATTCCTTACAATCCTACTGAGCAACCGATCATAGAACACGCACATGGTACTTTGGAGAATATGCCTTTAAAACAAAAAGGGGGAATGACAGGGAAATCTCCCAATGAAACAATAGCTAATGTGTTATAGGTGTTAAATTTCTTAAATCGAGAGCTAAACATTTTGGGATGAATAAAATGTCACTCATGTCAAAATCAGGCACAGGCAGAGTTACAGCAAGTGGCTTTCCAACAACTGACTGAATTGGCTATGAGAGCATTAAGACGTGTCCCTGATTTTTTGGGACAGGGGAGGCTTCCTTTGCTTCCATTCGGCAGGGAGCACAGGAACCTTATGAACATTTCCTTGATCGGCTGCAAGCAGCAGTTCAGAGACAAACAGAAAATCCAGCTGCTGCAGATGTCTTGCTATTCCAGTTAGTAATTGAAGATATCCTCTTAAGCACGTGCCAAGCCCATGTATACAGCAGTGTTGGTGACAATATTGGGGCAGCTGTAGCTATTGGCAGTGTTATAACAGGATGTTTTAAATGGCTGAAAAATCCTGAAGCGGAAGGTGACCATCTAAAGAGTGCTTTCCAGCATCTATGCTCTCCATCCTTTTCTACCTTTTTACAATTTCGTTTTATTTCGTTTTGCATCATGATGAACTGTCACCAGAGTTCTCTGCTCTGTAGTGACAGAGCATTCTGTGTATCACTGGTGGTTGGCAGCATCATGAGGCATTTCGCAGGTTTACGTTTTTGCATTTCACAGAGATCTTAAACTAAGACAATCACTTATCTTGAATAGCACAGCCTACTCCTCGCAATCTATTTGCACATCCATTGTCCCATATTGACATGAATCAAATGAATACTTTTTGCACAGGCAAGCTCCTGATCCTATCAGAAATCGGGCAAAAACAATTGCAGATTTAATAAAGGGTGTCAGAATGTGGGCTCAAAAATTAGGCGATGAACAGCTCAAATTAGGACATATAATTCCCTCCACTACCCTATGGATTACTCCAATATTTGCTAACCCAAAGAAATCAGGAAAATGGAGATTTACGTTAAAAGTTTTAAGAGTTATTAATGCAATCATTTCACCAATGGGTGCATTACAACCGGGTGTATCAAATCCTACTATGATTCCAGAATGTTAGCATTTGATGGTGATTGATTTAAAAGACTGGGTTTTTCTACCTTTTTACTTTTTTATTTATTTACACCCTAACGATTGTCCTAGATTTGCCTTTTCAGTTCCAGTACTTAACGATGAACAACCCACGCAACAATATCATTGGATTGTACTGCCTCAAGGAATGATGATTAGTCCTACAGTTTGTCAATTGCTGGTTGATGATACTTCCCATCAGGTCAGACAGTAGATCAAGCTCAGCAGATTGTACACGCCCGCCCTGACCGTCAGCGTATTGTGCCTTCAAATAATCCAGCAGGAGCAAACCCAAAAGGTTTATGTGTCAATGAATTATGGCAAACTGATATTACTTATATTCAATCGTTTCTTCGATCTAAATATGTACATATACCTGTTGATATATTTTCTGCCTTTGTTGTTGCTACTGCTCACACTGGAGAAAACCATGGGAGTACCAAAGAAAATCGGGACAGACAGTGATCCAGTATGGTACCTTTTTACAGGATCAGGGAGTGACTCACACTACCAGTATCCCTCATTCACCTATGGGACAAGCTGTTATTGAACAAACTCATTTAACGTTAAAACAAATGCTTGATAAACAAAAAAGGGGGAGTCTTCCGTATATTTCCCAGCAAGAATCCTTGGACAAAGCCACATATGTTTTAAATTTTCTTAATTTGTCTGCTTCTAGGCAACATACTACGGCTGTGGATCACAATTTTAAACCCAGTGCCATTTTTGCAGAAAAATCAACAGCATGTTATAAGAAACTGGGCTCAACTCATGGGATGGCCCTGTGTCTCTGCTTGCATGGGGAAGAGGGTATGCTCGTGTTCTCTTTCCCACAGGTCCGTACTGGTTACCAGCAAGAAACGTAAAGCCAGCCAGGACTTTTGAAACTACAAATAGAGAAAGGAAGATCCAAGAATTAGCAGAGCAAGCAGAGATCACAGAAACACCGAATGAGGAGAATGGTTCAAATGGACAGACTCGTAATAGAAGATTTCATGTTAATATATCAACTGTTCTTATGTTTCTCATTGTTAGGTATAGTATGTGTGTGAAAGTTGCTTGTATATATGCTTTGTGTGTTTTCTCCGATCGGAAGGTGTATGGATTCCACCCGTAGCTACTGGAAGGAAAAGAATTGACTGGTACCAAATTAATGACAAAGAATTACTAACTGGACTTAGTTGTGAGCGCGTAACTTTGAAAAAGGAAGCTAGGAGGATTGTTATTAAAAAACATGTTGTGATTCGCAAAAACCGCTGTTAGCCGGCAGAGCACATACTGGGCAGCCTTGTTGCACGCACTGGCCACGCGTGCGGCAACGCCGTGTCAGTACCTTTGTCATAGACTCTGTTGAGGGTGAAAAGAGATGGCTCAGAGCGGAGCTGAGGGAGGCTGCAGAGCACACTGTGTGGATAAACAGGGGACGCCCTGAAGGTGCTGTGCCTGCCTCTCTTCTCTGTGATGACCCTGCTGATTGTTACCCTCCTGCTCAGCGGAATCTTGGGCATAGTCGAAATAGTAAGGCTCCCAGAAAGGGAAACGATATGCTAGTAACTGCTTCTGCAAGGCTGTACCGAAACAATATGCTAGTAACTGCTTCTGTAGGGCTATAGTAGAGCTTACGGTATTCCTTCGCATATAAGGGGAGATCTATGTACTATAGGAACTTTAGGAATGTATTTACCTCATACCACCATGATCCTAAGTCATAGACACACCCGGAATAGGCAAAGCACGCACGCTTATGATAGCTAGTGCAATTCCAGAGCAGAATTTGGGAAACCAGCTAAAATCATTGCAGCTTCAATATTTGCACCAGGAGTTGAAGTGGCACAGACGTTAACTACACTGAATAAGTTGGGTCACTTGGGCTAACAAAACCAACGTCTCGCAATTCTGTTTATCTCTGCAAAGTGCCTCTGACCCATTTCGCACGTGCCTTATTGGTGTGCCAATACTTTTGGCCAAATAATAGCACTAACATTACAGAGTTTCAAAGATTCGTCAATGCCTCTGCCCTCTCATACCAACAACCCAGTGGCATGAGACGGATCTGCAGTGGGTGGGATTGGCCTTTCGATGTGGGATCGGAAGTCCAAGCCGCCTTGATTAGATCACTCAATGTGACCATCCCCGCAGGACTGCAAGAACTTGATCTTTTAGGTAGCTTGTTACCAGGGACATGGAAAAATGTTTCTGGTTTATGGAACCAGTTAATGAGTCATGACGCCATATGTAAAATCATTCGCCCTCCCATGCAACTTGTAAACGGCTCCGGAGTGGTTTGGTTCCAAACACTGAAGCAAGCCTATCAGGCAAAGTTAGGACGCAGTTTTTTCTTTCAAGGTAAACCGCATTTCAATGTGTCCGGCACATCGATGTGGGGAAATGTAAAAACTGGAGCGCTCATTGGGAAAGTATTTACACACGATACGCTCCTGCCCCCCGGAATTTTTCTGATCTGTGAAGATCGTGCCTGGACCGGAATTCCACAAGGAGCTATCGGTGGTCCTTGCTATTTGGGTCGCCTAACTCTCTTTGCCCCTAGCATTCATGATTTTCAAGCTGAACGAACAACCCGAACAAGTCGGGGTAAGAGGAGCCTAAAAGAATTTGACGGCACTTGTAATGACAACGTGCAGCTGCTGAATCCAGCTGAAATAGCAGCACTATCTGTCTTCCTTCTAGGAGCCTCTGACGGCAATGCTAATAGTCAGTTGGCTAAGCTTGCTTGTTGGGCATTGAAACAATTTAATCTTACCTCTGATATTCTCACCTCTCTATTGCTTGATGTAGATGATATCCAGTATGCTGTATTGCAAAATTGTACTGCTATTAATTTTTTATTGTTAGCTCAAGGCCATGTTTGTACTGACTTTGAAGGCATGTGCTGTATGGACCTACCTGACCACTTTCAAAGCATTCATAAGCAACTTGCAAACCTTCAAAGTAACATGCATCATATCACGACACGAGATGACCGGTTCTCAAACTGGTTTGGTAGTTGGAACGTACCAGGTTGGATAAAAGGATTAATCATACAAGGTATAACGATATTAGTTGCATTGCTGTTTATGATTCTCTTAGCAGGGTGTGTCCTGAAGTGCGCCTCTCGGGTCCTCCTTAAAGCAATGCCAGGACTATGGATTGTCCAAAAACAGAAAGGGGGAAGTGTGGAGGAATTCCTTTCCGAGACTGGCCATAATATTCTCTCGGGTATGGACAATCCCTGTTTGGGCCCCAGAGCACAAGGTTACCAACTAGATTACTTTTGTCCTTCAAGTTATCTCAATGGCCTTAAAAGGAAACGTAGACTGATAGCCTGCCAAGATGCACGCCTCCTGGATGCCTCTCCGATGACCGCAATGAGGAGACTGAAGGGATGAGCTTATTACCTGTGTTCTGCTAGCGCTGCCCTATCACTATAGCCCACGAGAGTGTGTTTATGCCAAGCAAGCCAATTGTAGTATGTAGTCGTGTCACGCCACATTCTGCTATATAACCTGTGTGTTGTTTGTAATAAACGGAGCATGATCTTTTAACCATATTGGTGTATGTTCATGACTCTGGGCCGTCCACAGTAGGGCACTGCAACAGCAGAGCCCACAAACGAGACTAAGACCATCGAATCCCTATCCCAGGGTGAGCTGTGAGATATATGAAAGGATTTCAGCTGCCTTCAAAACGAGAACATTGTAACCTGACTGCTCCAATGCTGGGATAACGGAGCCGATAGCCTGGAATTAGAGGGTAAGGAAGCTAGACAGCTGGGATCCTTGTCCAGGGAAGGGGACGTTGACGAGGGAAATGGAAGCAAACCATGAATCCTCAGCCTCTGGAAGCGACTTTTCTCAAGCATGAAGGAAAGGTATCCCTTCAAGGATGGTGTTAAATGTCACCCAGGCAAGTGGACCTCCATGGAAAGAGGTATCCAGTACCTGAGGGAGTTAGCCATGCTAGAGGTGATTTACAACCACCTGAATAATGAGCAGTTATCCACAGATCCAGATGAAGTCCAATGCAAACAGACTATGTGGCGGAAATTTCTACAGAGTGCACCAGCATCCTATGTCAACTCGTTGGCAGTAATGTCCTAGAGAGAAGATGAGGAACGAATGGTGCAGGACTTGGCTGGTCAACTCCGACAATATGAAGGAAGTATCTCTTTCTCCCTGCAGGCTTGCATTGCAGCTGTGGACAAACTGTTCCAGGAGTCTCACCAATTCAAAGAGGACATGTCTCACTCTCCATCCGTATCAACCCATATCTCAGCTATTAGAAGTAAGCGTTCCCCTGACCAAGAGAGGGAATACAGAGTGCACACACTGCAGCATAATTTGTATTTTTTCCTGCGTGACCATGGAGAGGACATGAGGAAGTGGGATGGAAAACCTACCTCGACCCTAAGGGCACGGGTACAGGAGTTAAAAGGAAAAAACAGTCACTAAACAGTCATTCTTCCAGGAAAAATGTCGCTCCGGTTTCCAGCAGGCAGCTCCCCAGACAGTATAGAAGGACTGACCCCATTTCTGATCCTCTTGAAGGGACTTCTATGTGGATACAAAAAGGCTAGAAGCAGAAATTTTCCAGCTACTGCAGCATCCTGTGGAAGTTCTTTTTCCCATGCAGGCTAGCTGAGAAACAGTTTGAGGTTTTTGTAAACTAAGACTTTATCTTGCATCTGTAGCTTGTTATGCAGTCTTGTTTATGGCACACTGGGAAAGTTGTTTTGAAATGGGTGTTGTAGCATTTAGCCAATCACTCTGGGAGGTGGATGGTCAAGCGACCGATTGCCTTGGCCATCCTTGTGAACCATATTATATATATATATAGATTTGTAATTAATAAACGGCTGCTGCTGCTGCTGCCGCTGCTGATACTGCTGCTGCTGCTGCTGCTGTTGGCGTTGGCATTTTCTCCTGCACCTGAATTCTGTGTCGTTCTTCTCTCCGTCCCCGAGACGGCAGCGACATTTGGTGACCCCGACGTGATACAACCGCAACTGAATTTAGAAGGTACGTGCTTCCCCCGAGGCTCTGGGGACAAAACTCTAGACTGAGAAGATGGGGCAAAGCTCCGTGAAAGAAAGCACGATATTTTCTGCCTTCAAAAATGTGATAACGATCGCGGGAGCTGACATAAGTGATGAAGCTCTCTGTGAATTGCTAAATTGGGCAGCAGAACATGAGTTTGTAGCTGATCCAAACACTGCCCTTAACCCAGAAGCTTGGGAACTGTTAGGGGATAAGTTATTTCATGAGACCGTGTTTGGAGATAAGAGCGTACTTGACCTGCTATGTACGTGGTGGTCCCTATACGGTATAATGCGGAAGTGGACAGCAGGAAGAGAAGGAAAAGAATTACCGGGCTCTGACGAATCTGCGGGTGAAGGCTCTGAAGGGGACGATGAGTTATTTGAGGGATCACTGACCCCGGACAGCACAGGCAGCGTACCCGCCGCGTCTCCGCTGCCCTCGGGCACTGAGAGACTCGTGGGGACTGCGCGGAGGTCCTACCCCTCCCCGCGGGATTATGTTCCGCCTGAGTACCCCTCACCAGTGGAACAGTTAGCAAAACTAACCGGTCAAAGGAAAGCGTTGGAGCGTCCCCCACCCTCCGCCCCAGCGGCCCCTCCCTCCTCCTCCGCGCTACGGCCGCCCGTACAGCCGGCTGCTTCAGTTACTGCAGCGGGATCTGTCCTTCCTACGGCTCTGCCATTGCCGCAGTCAGGCACGGCAGCCGGGGTTCTACCGCAACCGGGAGGGGCAGGAGATATCACGGCGGCGTCGGCTCCGGCGCCTTTGTGTCCCGCGCCAGCATCCGCGCATTTCCCGGCGCAAACGGCGCAGACGCCGGTGGCGGATCTCTCGGCACACCAGCGTACGGCGCTTTTGCGGGAAATACTACAGCAACTAGTGGTGCTGACGGAGGCGGTGCGACAGGCGCCGAGGGCGGTGCCGGCAGCCCCTCCGACGGCGGCCCCGGACGCGGCCCCGAACGCGGCGCCGGCAGCCCCGGTGGCGGCGCCTGCACGGACAGTGATGCCGCCGCAAGCCGCAGCCCCCCAAGCTGCATTGCCGTGCGTAGCTCCGCAACCGTCCACAGACTCCGCCGCTACACCGCCCGCTGGCCCGGCGCCTGTGCCCTGCCAGCCTTCCTCATCCGTGCGGCCCGACGATGCAAGCAGTGTTACTGCGGACTCGCTTACTACACTGCGGGAAACTGTGGAGGTGGTCAGACATCGGCAACCAGTAACACAGCTGACCTACAACCGTCCATGGACGCTTCCCGAATGTAGTGTGACTGTGCGTCCAAATAATTCAAAGCGGTTTTGGGAATCGGTCAAGAGGCGGGCTCTGGAGGTTGGGGACTGGGATTTAATAGAGAAAGTCGGGATGCCTAAAGATGAAAAGGAACCTGAGCGAGTTATTATAGTGCCTCAAGGTGCTGTGCAGGTAGATCAAGGTGGTAGTGAACCCACAGAGGGTATCATCCAAGCCTTTCCTGTACAGAAAGCTCTTCCTAACTCAGGTCGATCTGACACACATGATGTTATCGCTTGGAAAGTAGTCCAAGATTTGCAATCCAAAGTGGCACAATATGGGCTAGGGTCTCCTGAAGTCATGCAGATTATTAGAGTGCTGAATACTGACCTGCTGTCTCCATTTGATATTAAGCATTTAGGTCAGGTATTATTTCAACCTGTACAATATTCAGTTTTTGAGGCCAATTGGAGAAGGATGGCTGAGAAAGCTGCAGCTGGGAATATGCAACTGCCTCCAGCTGATCCTAGACATGGAGTTCCAGCAGATGCTCTTATGGGAGCTAATGCCTTTTCTGATCCTGATCTTCAAGCCACCTGGCATCCTCAGGTCCTTGAGCAGGCTCAGAAGATTGGTATGGGAGCCCTATTAAAAGGCATAGACATGGCTGCTCCTAAAACACGATATGTGAAAATAACTCAGGGGCAGAAAGAGCATTTTTTATCTTTCGTAGAAAAGATTGCTGCCGCCCTCGAGAAGCAGGTCGAAGATGAGACCTTGCGGCAGCTGTTGTGCAGACAACTAGCAAGAGATAATGCCAATGATGAGTGTAGAAAGATCATAGATGCTTTGCCAGGGGAACCCACACTAACAGACATGGTTGAAGCCTGTTCCAAAGTGGGATCTGAGAATCCTAAGTCTGCTCTGGCTGCAGTTCTGCAGCCTATTCAATTAAATTCTGATCATGGACTAAAAAGGCAACCTAAGGTTGAGAGCAAGCAGAAACAGATTAGACAAAAGAAGAAGAAGAAGGAGAACAGGGAAGCTGCTCACTGCGAGAGATGCGATAGGCCAGGTCATTTTGCAAAATACTGTCAATCTATGTATCATGCCAATGGTCGACCCTTGACACGCTCGGGAAACTCGACCAGGAGCGCAAAGGGGATGTGCGCTCAGACACAAATACTTCCCCAGGGCATGGCACCGACACAGGCCTACTCAGCCAGCTTAGAGCCGGCACCCAGGGATCAATCGGAGTGGATGTGCACACCGCAGCAACAGTCTTCTTAGAATCCTGTCATGTTTATAAGGTTCCCTTGAATGCATTCGGGCCCCTAGGACAGGGACTGAGTGCATTGCTGGTGGGAAGATCTAGTGTCACCTCTCAAGGGATCTTTGTACACCCAGGAGTTATTGATGCTGACTTTACAGGCCAGATTTGTGCTATGGTTTCCACACCCACCCCTCCCGTCACTATTCCTGAAAAGACTCAGATTGCTCAACTTGTGCCTTTCAAGTCGTGTGTTCCCAGGACAGAACAACGAAGTCGTGGAGATGGCGGCTTTCGATCTACGGGACTTCCGCAGGTCTTCTGGACCGCAGACATCTCTAGCCAAAAGCCGCAGATGACATGTACCCTAATCCTGCCAAATGCCCAGCCGTCCAGGATTCAGCTCCGAGGTTTGATCGACACGGGCGCTGACGTGACAATCATCTCCTTCTCTGCGTGGCCTCCTACGTGGCCTTTAGCCCCTGTGGGGTCAGCCATTGCAGGGTTGGGGGGAACCACACAGAGCTATTTAAGCGAACGACCTGTGGTGGTGAAAAATGCAGAGGGGCAAACAGCTACAGTTCGGCCCTATGTCACTGCAGCTCCGCTTAACCTCTGGGGGCGGGATGTATTGGCGGCTTGGGGGGTACGGATTGGGACAAATTTTTGATGGGGGCCACTGTGCTGAAGGGCGCAGAGTATCCTACGCTGCCTTTGCGGTGGCTAGTAAGCAAATCCATCTGGCAACCCCAGTGGCCCCTACCAAAAGAGAAACTAGTCACCCTTCATCAGTTAGTTCAGGAACAATTACAACAGGGACACCTTGAGCCTTCCACTAGTCCCTGGAACACTCCTGTTTTTGTAATTAAGAAAAAATCAGGAAAATGGAGATTGTTGCAGGATCTCTGGAAAATCAATGCAGTGATGGAAAGTATGGGGGCATTGCAGCCTGGTATGCCCTCACCCACCATGATTCCAGCAGGGTGGGAAATCCTGATCATTGATTTGAAGGATTGCTTTTTCACTATTCCTTTACATCCTGATGACAAGCCAAAATTTGCTTTTACTGTGCCTGCAGTTAACAATGCCGAACCTGCGAAGAGGTATCAATGGAAGGTTCTACCTCAGGGCATGAAGAACAGCCCGACTATCTGCCAATGGTATGTCGCTCAAGCTTTGTCCGGAGTCCGCGAGCAGTTTCCTGAGGCATACTGCTACCATTACATGGATGATATCCTGGTGGCAGCATCCACCCAGGACGAGCTGCTGAGGATACAGCCTCGGCTGCTCGCTGCTCTGCATTCTTATGGATTGCAGGTGGCTCTGGAGAAAGTTCAAAAGCATCCTCCTTGGAAATATTTAGGAGTCAAAATTCTGGATCAAACTATACAACACCAAGAGGTGCAATTCTCGGGTTCTATTAAAACCCTGAATGATGCTCAGAAATTGCTGGGTATCATCAATTGGTTACGTCCCTATCTAGGGCTAACCACAGCACAACTTTCCCCGCTTTTTAATATTTTAAAGGGGGACCCCGAGTTGAATTCAGCTCGGAAATTGACTCCTGAAGCGCGACGAGCGCTGGAGGAGGTTCAACAGGCTGTTTCTGCTCGTCAGGTTTATCGAGTGGATCCCTCCATTGATATCACTGTTTTCATTACCACTCCAGATTTTCATCCTACAGGTATCATTGGCCAGTGGAATAAACAGTGGCCCGACCCTTTGCATATTCTGGAATGGGTCTTTTTGCCACATCAGCCAAAAAAGACAGCATCCACATTGTTTGAATTGATCGCTTGTCTGATAATCAAATGCCGCCAACGGTGTTTGCAATTAATGGCAGCGGATCCTGCAACAATTGTTCTTCCAGTACAGCAGGAGCACTTGAGTGGAGCCTTACTAACAGTGCTCCTCTGCAAAGTGCGCTGCAAAACTTTTCGGGACAGATTGCTTATCATCTGCCCAGCCATAAATTACTGCAAGTGGCAAAATCGACAAGCTTTATCTTGCGGCCAAAAAATAGTCGGGTGCCAGTGCAAGGACCCACCGTCTTCACCGACGGGTCCGGGAAAACCGGGAAAGCTATTGTTACCTGGAAGGAGGAATCTGAGTGGCAGGTGCTGGAAGGCCACGAGTCAGGCTCAGCCCAGTTGGTTGAACTGAGGGCTGTTGCCATGGCTTTTCAGCGGTTCTCTCGGGTACCTTTGAATTTGGTCACTGATTCTGCCTACGTAGCAGACATAACCCAACGCTTAGATTGTTCACTTTTGAAGGAAGTGAATAATGCGGCTCTGTTTTCACTATTGAAAACTTTGTGGTGTGCAATTCAAGCTTGAGTTCATACGTATTACATTTTGCATATCCATAGTCACACCAACTTGTCAGGTTTTATAACAGAAGGCAATGCCAGGGCTGACATGCTAGCTAACCCTGCTTGGGTAGCGCCTCAGCCTGACAAAATTGCACAAGCCAAGGCATCGCATAGTTTTTTCCATCAAAGTGCGCATACCCTGCAGAAGCAGTTCCACTTAACGCCCACTGAGGCTCGGGACATTGTCAGCGCTTGCGCTGACTGCCACGGACTTGCTGCACCTCTGCCATCGGGGGTAAACCCCAGGGGCCTAAAGGCCCTGCAGCTTTGGCAGACGGATGTAACGCATGTTCCTGAATTTGGTAGATTTAAGTATGTGCATGTGTCTATTGACACTTTCTCCTCAGCTATGTGGGTGTCTGCTCATACTGGGGAGAAAGGTCGTGATGTCATTGCCCATTGGAAACTCGCCTTTGCGGTCTTGGGCGTGCCTTTTTGTGTGAAAACCGATAATGGCCCGGCCTACGTCTCACAGAAGACATGGCAGTTTTTACACCTATGGGGTGTAAATCATGCTTTGGGTATTCCGCATTCTCCTACTGGCCAAGCCATTGTTGAACGCGCTCATGGCACTTTGAAGCGTGTTTTAGATAAACAAAAAGGGGGAATGCATGGAGAAACCCCACAGAGTCGACTAGAAAAAGCATTATATACAATTAACCATCTTACAGTGCCACCAAATTCAAATAATCCTGTTATTCTGAATCATTTTCTTTCGTTGCAGTCTTCAGGCGAGACGCACCTGCCTCAGGTGAAAGTCTGGGTATGGGACCTACTCACTAAGAAGTGGGAAGGCCCGTGTGAGCTTATTGCTTGGGGTCGTGGGTATGCTTGCGTTTCCACAGATACTGGGGTACGATGGCTACCTGCAAGATGCGTTCGCCCTGACCTGCGGCACCAGAAGCAGAACAGGCAACCTCCAAGGCAACCTTCAAATGACGGCCAGAATGCAGATCATTCGATTGATGATCCTCCTGATGACGACCAAGACATCGACCATCAGCCCAGTCCTTCTACAAGCAGAGACTGAACTTTAAGTTGCTTATGTTATGGAGTCAGAATGTAGAGCCCTTAAGGCTATTTAGAATTAATGACTGGACGCATAACTGGGTTTGCTATATGTGTATCTCTTATGGCATTGCTGGAGAACCTCTCTGCCTACTTTAAATTAGTCTTAAACAAAAAGGGGGAATTGTGGATACAAAAAGGCTAGAAGCAGAAATTTTCCAGCTACTGCAGCATCCTGTGGAAGTTCTTTTTCCCATGCAGGCTAGCTGAGAAACAGTTTGAGGTTTTTGTAAACTAAGACTTTATCTTGCACCTGTAGCTTGTTATGCAGTCTTGTTTATGGCACACTGGGAAAGTTGTTTTGAAATGGGTGTTGTAGCATTTAGCCAATCACTCTGGGAGGTGGATGGTCAAGCGACCAATTACCTTGGCCATCCTTGTGAACCATATTATATATATATATATATTTGTAATTAATAAACGGCTGATGCTGCTGCTGCTGCTGCTGCCGCTGCCGCTGCTGATACTGCTGCTGCTGCTCCTGCTGTTGGTGTTGGCATTTTCTCCTGCACCTGAATTCTGTGTCGTTCTTCTCTCCGTCCCCGAGATGGCAGCGACACTTCTAGTTCATTTTTACAAAAGGTGAGCAATGAATACTGTGACCAGGACTAGAGGGACCCTGCCTCCAGCCAGGTGGAGGAGAGAGATAACAGGATTTATTTGACTGTGTGGATTCGATTGCCTGGCACGTCAGAACCACAGGGCTCTAGTGAACACGGGTGCACAATGCACCCTAATGCCATCAAGCTATAAAGGGGCAGTACCCATCTGTATTTCTGGAGTAACAGACGGATCCCAACAGCTGACTGTTTTGGAAGCTGAAGTGAATCTAACCGGGAATGAGTGGCAAAAGCACCCCATTGTGACTGGCCCAGAGGTCCCGTGCATCCTGGGCATAGACTACTTCAGGAGGGGGTACAACAACAGGTGCCAATTGCTATTATGACGGTGCACCAGCGGCAATATCGCACCAACCGAGACTCTCTGATCCCTATCCATGATATGATCCGTCAACTGGAGAGCCAAGGGGTAATCAGCAAAACTCATTCCCACTTCAATAGTCCCCTATGACCAGTGTGCAAGTCTAACGGAGAGTGGAGACTAACAATAGACTATTGTCGCCTGAATGAAGTCACACCACCACTGAGTGCTGCTGTGTCGGATATGCTGGAACTTCAATATGAACTGGAGTCAAAGGCAGCCAAGTGGTACACCACAACTGATATCGCTAATGTGTTTTCTTGATCCCTTTGGCAGCAGAATGCAGGCCACAGTTCGCTTTCACTTGGAGGGGTGTCCAGTACTCCTGAAATCGACTGCCCCAGGGGTGAAAACACAGCCCCAAAATTTGCCATGGACTGATCCAGACCACACTGGAACAGGGCAAAGCTCCAGAATATCTGCAGTACATTAACGACATCACTATATGGGGCAGCACAGTAGAAGAAGGTTTTAAGAAAGGGAAGAAAATAGTTCAAATCCTTCTGGAGGCTAGTTTTGCCATAAAATGAAGTACTGTCAAGGGAACTGCATAGGAGATCCAGTTCCTAGGAATAAAATGGCAAGATGGGCATCGCCACATCCCAGTGGAGGCGATTAATGAAATAACAACTATGGCCCCACCGACTAGTAAGAAACACAAGCTTTCCTAGGTGCTGTGGGCTTTTGGAGGATGCATATTCCAAGTTACAGCCTAATTGTGAGCCCCCTCTACCAAGTGATCCAGAAGAAGAATGATTTTACATGGGGCCCTGAGCAACAGCAAGCCTTTGAGCAAATTAAACAGGAGATTGTCCATGCAGTAGCCCTTTGACCACTCCGGACAGGACAAGATGTTAAAAACGTGCTCTACAATGCAGCTGGGGAGTATGGCCCTACCTGGAGCCTCTGGCAAAAAGCACCAGGGGACACTCGAGGTCAACCCCTCGTGTTTTGGAATCGGGAGTACAGAGGATCCGAAGACCGCTATGTTCCAACTCGAAAAGGAGATATTGGCAGCATATGAAGGAGTCCGAGCTCCTTCAGAAGTGGTTGATATTGAAGCGCAGCTCCTCCTGGCACCCCAACTGCCAGTGCTGGGCTGGATATTCAAAGGAAGGGTCTTCTCAACACATCATGCAACCAATGCCGCATGGAGTAAGTGGGTTGCAATGATCACGCAAAGGGCTCGGATAGGAAACCCCAGTCACCCAGGAATTTTGGAAGTGATCACAAATTGGACAGAAGGCAAGAATTTTGGAATGTCACCAGAGGAGGAGGTGCCACGTGCTGAAGAGGCCCCACCATATAATGAACTATCAGAGAGTGAAAAGCGAAATGCCCTGTTCACAGATGGATCTTGCTGCATTGTAGGAAAACATTGAAGGTGGAAAGCTGCTGTGTGGAGTCATAGAATCACAGAATCATAGAACGATTCGGGTTGGAAGGGACCTCAAAGATCATCTAGTTCCAACCCCCCTGCCATGGGCAGGGAAACCCTCCACTACACCAGGTTACCCAAAGCCTCATCCAACTTGGCCTTGAACACTTCCAGGGATGGGGCAGCCACAACTTCACTAGGCAACCCGTTCCAGTGCCTCACCACCCTCTGAGTGAAAAATTTCTTCTTTATATCCAATCTAAATCTCCCATCTTTCATTTTAAAGCCATTACCCTCTGTCTTATCACTATATACCCTTGTAAAAAGTCCCTCTCCAGCTTTCCTGTAGGCCCCCTTTAAGTACTGGAAGGCTGCTATAAGATCACCCCAGAGCCTTCTCTTCTCCAGGCTGAACAGCCTCAACTCTCTCAGCTTGTCTTCATAGCAGAGGTGCTCCAGCCCTCAGATCGTCTTTGTGGCTCTCCTCTGGACCCGCTCCAGCAGCTCCACGTCCTTCTTGTGCTGGGGACTCCAGAGCTGAACGCAGTATTCCAGGTGGGGTCTCATGAGAGCAGAGTAGAGGGGCAGAATCACCTCCCTCAACCTGCTGGCCACGCTTCTTTACATGCAGCCCAGGACACAGTTGGCTTTCTGGGCTGCCAGCGCACATTGCCAGCTCATGTTGAGCTTCTCATCCACCAGCATTCCCAAGTCCTTTTCCTCAGGGCTGCTCTCAATCCATTCTCTGCCCAGCCTGTACTTGTGTTTGGGACTGCCCCGACCCACGTGCAGGACCTTGCACTTGGCCTTGTTGTACTTCATTAGGTTCTCATAGGCCCACATCTCCAGCCTGTCAAGGTCCCTCTGGATGGCATCCCTTCCCTCCAGCGTGTCCACAACACCACACAGCTTGGTGTCATCTGCAAACCTGCTGAGGGTGCACTCGATCCCGCTGTCCATGTCACCAACAAAGATGTTAAAAAGCACTGGTCCCAGTACTGACCCCTGAGGAACATCACTCGTCACTGGCCTCCACGTGGACATTGAACCATTGATCACAACTCTTTGAGTGTGACCATCCAGCCAATTCCTTATCCACCAAGTGGTCCATCCGGCAAATCCGTGTCTCTCCAGTTTAGAGACAAGGATGTCGTGTGGGACAGTATCAAATGCTTTGGACAAGTCCAGGTAGATGATGTCAGTTACTCTTCCCCTATTCATCAATGCTGTAACCTCATCATAGAAGATCACCAAATTAGTCAGGCAGGATTTGCCCCTAGCAAAGCCATGTTGGCTGTCACCAATCGCCTCCTTATTTTCTATGTGCCTTAGCATAGTTGCCAGGAGGATCTGCTCCATGATCTTGCCGGGCACAGAGGTGAGACTGACTGGCCTGTAGTTCCCTGGGTCTTCTTTTTTCCTTTTCTTAAAAATGGGGATTATGTTTCCCCTTTTCCAGTCAGTGGGAACTTCACCGAACTGCCACAACTTCTCAAATATGATGGATAGTGGCTTAGCAACTTCATCTGCCAGTTCCGTCAGGACCCGCGGATGCACCTCATCAGGTCCCATGGACTTGTGCACCTTCAGGTTCTTTAGATGGTCTCGGTCCTGATCTTCTCCTACAGTGGGCGGTTCTTCATTCTCCCAGTCCCTGCCTTTTCCTTCTGTGACTTGGGCTGTGCAGCTGGAGGTCTTGCCAGTGAAGACTGAGGCAAAGAAGTCATTGAGTACCTCAGCCTTCTCCATATCCCGGGTAGCCAGGTCCCCTGTTTCATTCCGGAGAGAGCCCACGTTCTCCCTAGATCTCTTTTTATCACTGACATACCTATAGAAGTTTTCCTTGTTGCCCTTGATGTCCCTGGCCAGATTGAATTCTATCAGGGCTTTAGCTTTCCTAACCTGATCCCTGGTTGCTTGGACAATTTCTCTGTATTCTTCTCTGCTACCTGTTCTTGCTTCTGCCCTCTGTAGGCCTGTGTCCGAGTTTTTCCAGGAGCTATGTCCTACGCGACGAGTTGCAGAAGCTGCTGAAGGAGAAGGTGAATCAAGTCAGTTTGCAGAGGTGAAAGCCATCCAACCAGTTTTAGAGATTACTGAGCGAGAGAAGTGGCCAGTGCTCTATGTTTATACTGACTCATGGATGTTGGCCAATGCCCTGTTGGGGTGGCTACAGCAGTGGAAGCAGAGAAACTGGCAACGCAGAGGCAAACCCATCTGGGCTGCTCCGTTGTGGCAAGATATTGCTGCACAGGTAGAAAAGCTAGTTGTGAAGGTACGTCACATAGATGCTCACGTACCCTGAATTATCAACGCTGTTTCCAGCACAAATCCATAACATAGCCCCGTACTAGCTACTATGAAGAAAATGAACTCTTTTCCAGCCAAAACCAGCACATTCTCCACCCCTTATTCCATACCATTTACGTCATGCTCAGGTCTCACACTATCCAATACATCCTCATTAACCATCAGCGCCCTTCCCATCATTTGATACAATACACAGATATCATTCCCTTAGTCTATGGACCACCCTTGTGAAATGTCTGTAAAATATCCATAAATTTCCACAAAATGTCCACAAGATGTCCTTTAAGTTCATTTAGTCCATGGCTTTGGGCTCCATCTGTTATGGTGGTCACTCAGGACAGGAGAGGTGGTGTGTTGCATGGAGCTATTGGGCACCAAAGCCAACTCAGTTCAAGTCACTGCTGCATTTGCACTGCTTCTTGTAAGGCTCTTCATCCATTGGTTCAGGTGGTTCCTGCTATAGCGATTCCCATAACATGCAACTCAAATAATGGGTTACAACAATTTAAAGGTATTTCCATTACAATCTCCACCCCTGGTCCCTTTGGACCAGACCATAGCGTTTAACATTGCAATGAACTCCTCCCCTTGCCCCTGCTCCAGCTTGAACTTATCCACAGACTGCAGTCCCTTAGGTGTGTACCTGCTCCAAGTGGAGCCTTATCTATGATCCATAGTCTCTCCAGGGGTATACCTGCTGCGTCATAGCCTTATCCACAGCCACAGTCACTTTGAGGTGCATCTGTTCCAGCATGGCCTAATCCATGGACCACAATGCCTTCAGAGATATACTTGCTCCAGCACGGCCTTACCCACAGCCACAGTCCCTTCAGGAGTGAACCTGCTCCAACATGGCATTACCCATGGCCACAGTCCCTCCAGGAGTGCACCTGCTCTGTTGTGGGCTTATCCATGACCACACGCTTTGAGGTGCTCCAGCATGACCTCATACACAGCCACTGATGCTTCAAGGTGTACCTGCTGCAGCATGGACTTATCCACAGCCACAGATGCTTTGAGGTGTACCTTCTCCAGCGTGGACTTATCCTTGGGCCACAGTCCTCTCAGAGGTATACCTGCTGAGGCACAGGCATAACCATGGCCACAGACGCTTCGAGATGTACCTGCTCTGGCATGAGCTTATCCATGGCCACAGACGTTTTGGGGTGTCCTGCTCCCATGTGGACTCATCCACAGGTCACAGTCCCTTTGACTTGAGTTCACACTGGAGTTCCAGCATGTCCAGTACATCAGCAGAGAAACAGCAGTGATGCCCTGGCCATCTGCCAGCCCAGGCACATCACCATTGCTGTTATCAGAATGTTCCCAGGCACAGCAGAGTAAGATGATCAGCAGTACAGCAGTACAGCAAGCAGCAAAAGCAAAAAGCAGCCACTAACAACAAGCACAAGACTAATTTACAGTAAGGCAAGCAAGCCCCATGGCAAGCACAGGAGCCTGACAATTAATAGCTAAACAGCAATAACAGCTAAAAATTCAGTCTAGGACATTTCAATCAAATCTGTCATTACCTCGAACACTTTGAGCTCCACGTTGGGTGCCAAAAAGGACTGCCGTGGTTTAACCCCAGCTGGCAACTAAGCACCACCCAGCCTCTCACTCACTCTCCCTGCAGTGGGATGGGGGAGAGAATTAGAAGAGTAAAAGTGAGAAAACTCATGGATTGAGATAAAGACAGTTAATTAGGTAAAGCAAAAGCCACACACACAAGCAAAGCAAACCAAGGAATTCATTCACCACTTCCTGTCGGCAGGCAGGTGTTCAGCCATCTCCAGGAAAGCAGGAGTCCATCACACATAACGGTTACTTGGGAAGACCAACACCATCACTCTGAATGTCCCCCACCTTCCTTCTTGTTCCTCCATCTTTAAATGCTGAGCATGACATCATATGGTATGGAATATCCCTTTGGTCAACTGGGGTCAGCTGTCCCAGCTGTGTCCCTTCCCAGCTTCTTGTGCACCCTCAGCCTACTTGCTGGTGGGACATTGTGAGAAGCATAAAAGGCCTTGACTCTGTGTAATCACTGCTCAGCACTAACGAAAACACCCCTGTATTATCAACTGTGTTTCCAGCACAAATCCAAAACATAGCCCCATACTAGCTACTATGGAGAACATTAACTCTATCCCAGTCAAAACCAGCACAGATGGAAAGATAATTTGAAATGCTAGAATCAGCTAATGTTGCTGAGATATGCTACAATATTATACACAAAGGTGAAGTTTACTCAGGCATGATGCTTTCTCCTCAGTGTTTTGCATTTGTGCATTTTGAAAGATGGTTGGTTTATTGGGTTTCTGTGGCAAGGTTTTGGTAGCGGGAGGGGAGGCTATAGGAGTGGCTTCAGTGAGAAGATGCCAGAAGCTTCCCCTATGTCCAACAGAGCCAATGCTAGCCAGCTCCAAGACAGACCTGCCACTGGCCAAGGCTGAGCCAATCAGCAATGATGGTAGTGCCTCTGTGATAACGTACTTAAGAAGGGAGTGGGAGAGGAACTGCTGTGAAACAGCAGCCAGAGAGAGGAGTGAAAACATGTGAGAGAAATAGCTGTGCAGACGCCAAGGTCAGTGAAGAAGGAGGGGGAGGAGGTGCTCCAGGTGCTGGAGCAGGGATTGCCCTGCAGATCATGGTGAGACAAGCTGTCCCCCTGCAGCACGTGGAGGTTAACAGTGGGGCAGATATACACTTGCAGCCCATGGAGGACCCCACATCAGAGCAGGTGGATGCACCTGGAGAAGGCTCAGACCCCATGGAAAGCCCATGCTGGAACAGGTTCTTGGCAGGATCTGACCCTGTGGAGAGAGGAGCCCATGCTAGAGTAGGTGTTCTGGAAGGACCTGTTCTGTTCAGCCTGGAGAAGAGAAGGCTTATAAGAGTGATCTTATAACAGCCTTCCAGTACCTGAAGGGAGCCTACAAGAAAGCTGGAGAGGGACTTTTTACATGGGTATATTTTGATAGGACAAGGGGCAATGGCTTTAAACTGAAAGAGGATAGATTCAATTAGATATAAGGAAGAAATTTTTTACATTGAGGATGGTGAGGCACTGGAACAGGTTGCCCAGAGAAGTTGTGGACGCCCCATCCCTGGAAGCGTTCAAGGTCAGGTTGGATGAGGCTTTGAGCAACCTGGTGTAGTGGAGGGTGTCCCTGCCCGTGGCAGGGTGGTTGGAACTAGATGATCTTTGAGGTCCCTTCCAACCCAAACCATTCTATGATTCTATGTTTCTATGATTCTATGACCTGTGACCCCATGGGGGACTCATGCTGTAGCAGTCTGTTCCTGAAGGACCACACTCTATGGAAAGAACTCACACTGGAGCAGTTCGTGGAGAACTGTCTCCCGTGGGAAGGACCCCATTCTGGAACAGGGGAAGAGAATGAGGAGTCCTCCCTCTGAGGAGGAAGGATCGGCAGAAACAACATGTGATGAACTGACCACAACCCTCATTCCCCGTCCCCCTGCGCCACTCAAGCAGGAGGAGGTAGAGAAATTGAGGAGTGAAGTTGAGCCTGGGAAGAAGGGAGGAGTAGGGGGAAGATGTTTTAAGATTTGATTTTATTTCTCATTACCCTACTCTGATTTGATTTGCAATAAATTAGTTTTCCCAAGTTGAGTCTGTTTTGCCTGTGACAGTAATTGGTGAGTGATCTCCCTGTCCTTATCTCAACCCACGAGCCTTTTGCTATGTTTTCTTTCCCCTGTCCACCTGAGGAGGGGAGTGATAGAATGTCTTTGGTGGGCACCTGATGTCCAGCCAGGGTCAACCCACCACTGTTAGAAAATTAAAATTTACATTGTTAGGCAATTATACTGTGCATCACTTGTTTGTATATATATTTATCGTTGTACATGATATATAATATATTCATGTAGTAGTAGTAGTAGTATTAAATTGTTCTTACCTCAACCCACGGATCTCTTTCCCTTTTCCCCTTTAATTCTCTTCCCCATCCCCTTGTGGAGGTTGTAAGGCACAGACCCCACTGAGTGCTTCAGGTGAAAGCACAGGCAAAATCGTTTATTGAGCCAAGCTGGCAATCTTATATACATGCAAAAAGCCCCCCTCCCGCATTTGGTCCCAATCCTTGTTCACTGTAAGAATATTTTTCTGTTCTTCTATCCAAGGTCACTGTTCTCAGTCCCGTGTCCTGCACATCTGTTCTTGTTACCCATTGTTTGCAGTTCTCACACGCTTCTATTTTTGTGTCCCACGGTCTCAGGGGAGACTATTTTGTGTCCCATGGTCTCAGGGGAATTCCGTCTCCCACATCTCCCCCTTCTCGTTTTAGCATGACAGCAAATGTGCTTCGGTTCAGGGCCTTCATTAAGGCATTCTGTAAGCACTGCAATAAACAAGGCACTACACAAGCCAATATTAATAAAATTATCAACACCATTAATCCTCCTTTAACTAAGGGTAAAATCCATCCAGATAATCCCCAGTGATTGAATAAATTATCCAACCAATCTTGATTAACCTGTAATTCATTCACCCGATCCTTCAATTTTTGTATCGCTTCATGAATTGATTCTGAATGATCAGACAAGTTCATGCAGCACATTCCTTTTACCATCTCGATTATGCCCAAGATTCCGCTGAGCAGGAGGGTGTCAATCGGCAGGGTCATTGCGGAGAAGGGAGGCAGGCACGGCACCTTCAGGGCGTCCCCTGTTTATTGACAAAGTGTGCTCTCTAGCCTCCTTCTGCTCCGCTCTGAGCCATCTCTTTTACACACTCAACAGAGTCTATGAAAAAGATACTGATGCAGCGTTGCTGCACGCGTGGCCAGCGCGTGCAATAAGGCTGCCAGGTATGTGCTCTGCTGGCTAACAGTGGTTTTTGCGGATCGCAACATGTTGTTCAACAACAACCCTCCCAGCTTCTTTTTTCAAAGTTACGTACTAACAACTAAGTCCAGTTTGTAATTCTTTGTCATTAATTTGATATTAGTCAATTCTTTTCCAAATCTCTTCTCACACTGTTTCTTAGTTCTTTCCCAGTCTCTCTCGGGGGCCTCCCACAATTGAGGTACCAAATGGCTTTTTACCACGGACCTACTGACATTCGTCTTGTGCGGCTGTCGGTGTTCTATGTGTCGGCGGATGCTCTCGTTGTAGATAAGGCTTCACGCACCTTGCAGGTACCCATCGACTCTCTTGGCCTGCAGAGACACAAGCATACCCTCTTCCCCAGGTTATTAGCTTATACGGTCCTTCCCACTTTCCTGTTCCCAAATCTCTAACCATGACCTGTGCCTGATTTTGACTGATATGTGACATTTTATCCATCCCAAAATGTTTAGCCATTGGAGCTAGATCGTCTTTTCATCGATTTAAGAAATTTAACACATATAACGCTTTAGCTATTGTTTCGTTGGGAGATTTCCCTATCATTCTTCCTTCTTGTTTTAAAAGCATATTTTTCAAGATACCATGTGCGCGTTCTATGATCGCTTGCTCAGTAGGATTGTAAGGAATACCAGTAACATGCTCAATACCCCATGATGACAAAAATACACGCATCCGATGAGAGGTGTATGCCAAAGCTCCTGCGAGCGTAAACCACGAGGATTAACACCATCCATTGGTGGCATGATCATATTTTGACAGCTACTACATGATTGTACGATTGAGCGGGCTTGCTCTCGTATTAAACCAAATTGTCGCCTAATTGTCCAGCCAGAGCTGGACCGACCCGCTGCGGAGCGACAGATCTCGGCGCACAGGGGCTTTTCCTGAAGAAGTCAGGAGATACCGAGGGAGTAAAGAGACTCCCCCAGGAGCCGGCATCTCTTGTGGGAGACGCTGACGTGGCCTGGGCATTGACAGAGCAACGGCGGTGCCTCCCACCCCTATAAAAGACAGGCCCAGGGAGCGCGAGAGACCAGGAACGCGGCAAACAGAGCAGGCAGTCAGGGCGTGGCGCGGCAGTTCGCACGGCAAATTGTGAGGAAAGGCGCGGGAGAACAGCTCAGTCAGTCAGTCAGGCTGCCCGCTCAAGAGGTGAGTTTAGTTGCCGGCCGTTACCCTCTCAGAAGGGACTCAGCTATGGTGACCACCTGGCAGAAGGCGAAGTCCTCTGCACCAGCAGAAGGGATGTGGCAGTGCAGACAGAGCTCCCACAGAAAGACGCAGCTGTCCAGGTCTCAGGCTGCAGGGAGTGCCTGAGCCTTTCCCTGGTAAGTGGTGAGAACAACTGTGTGAGGTGCAACCAGGTGGATGATCTGCTCATCATGGTTGCAGAGCTGAGAGAGGAAGTAGAAAGGTTAAGGAGCATCAGGGAGTCTGAGAAAGAGAGAGACTGGTGGTGTCAGGCTCTGCCCAACCTGAAGCAGCAACAGAAAGAGCCAAAAAAAGAAGCCCAAGACAAAGAGCATTCTGGTTCCTCACCCCATACGGCAGAAGACAGTAGCTTAAAGGGAAACCAAGAATGGCAGCAAATCCATGCTCGGGGCAACAGGCGAACTCCCTCCTTGCCCACCTCACCTCCCCAGGTGCCTCTGCAGAACAAGTATGAAGCTCTGGAAGTGGAAGGCCGATCAACGGATGATGTGGCTGAGGGACCATCTGCATTGGAGGTGTCACCAGGGTCAGAGAGGACAACCACCAGTATCAAGACCACCTCCACAAGGAAGAAAAGAAGGGTAACAGTTATAGGTGACTCTCATGTGAGGGGGACAGAAGGTCCAATATGCCGGTCTGACCCTGCTCTGAGGGAAGTCTGCTGCCTCCCTGGAGCTCGAGTTAAAGATGTCGCTAGGAAACTTCCTAGCCTGGTACGGCCCACGGACTACTATCCGTTATTGCTCTTCCATGTGGGTGGTGATGAAGCTGAAACACGAAGTCCAAGGGCGATCAAGAGAGACTTCAGGGCCCTGGGAAAGCTGGTAAGAGCATCTGGGGCACAGGTTATCTTTTCTTCTATACTTCCAGTTGCAAGCAGTGACACTGGAAGAAGCAGATGCATTCAATCAGTTAATATGAGGCTCTGTGGCTGGTGTCATCGCCACAATTGCAGCTTTTTCGATAATGGGATGGGCCACATGACACCAGGCTTACTGGCACCGGATGGGATTTGCCTTTCTCAGAGGGGAACAAGGGTCTTAGCACAACAGCTAGCGGGGCTCATTCACAGGACTTTAAACTAGATACGAAGGGGGAGGGGGGTAATATTAAAATTGATAAAGATATGCTGGAAGCACCTGAAGAACAAAAGAAAGGAATTTCAACCGCTCCAGCCAGGAAGCCAAATTCCTCTGGGGCCCGACTTAAATACCTCTACGCTAATGCAGGCACCATGGGGAATAAGCAAGAGGAGTTAGAAGTGTGTGCGCGCCTGTTGCAATACGATCTTATTGGCATCACGGAGACATGATGGGATGAATCCTATGACTGAAGTGTCAGAATGGAAGGGTACAGGCTCTTTAGGAAGGATAGGCAGGGAAGAAGAGGAGGAGGTGTTGCCCTCTGTGTCAAAGACCAGCTGCAGTGCATGGAGCTACACCTGGGGACAGATGAGGAGCCAACTGAGAGCTTATGGGTCAGGATTAAAGAGAGGGCAAGGACATGGGACATAGTAGTGGGGGTCTGCTACAGGCCACCTGACCAGGAGGACCAAGTGGATGAGACCCTCTACAGACGGATAGGAGCAGCCTCATGTTCAAAAGCCCTCGTCCTCCTGGGGGACTTCAACCACCTCGATATCTTTTGGAAGGACAACACAGCAGGGCATAGGCAATACAGGAGGTTCCTGGAATGCATAGATGATGACTTCCTTCTCCAAGTTATAGAGGAACCAACGAGGAGAGGTGCTATGCTGGACCTTGTTCTCTCCAACAAAGAGGGACTGGTGGGGAAGGTGACACTCAAGGGCAGCCTTGGCTGCAGTGATCATGAAATGGTAGAGTTCGAGATTCTTAGGGAGGCAAGGAGGGTGCACAGCAAGCTCACTACTCTGGATTTCAGGAGAGCAGACTTCAGCCTCTTCAGGGATCTCCTCGGTAGAGTACAATGGAATGAAGCCCTGGAGGGAAGAGGGGTCCAAGAAAGCTGGATAATATTCAAGGATTACCTCCGCCAAGCTCAGGAGCGGTGCATCCCAACAAAGAGGAAGTCAGGTAGGAACACCAGGAGGCCTACTTAGATAAACAAGGAGCTCCTGGACCAACTCAAACACAAAAAGCAGGCCTACAGAAGGTGGAAGCAAGGACAGGTAGCCGGGGAAGAATACAGAGAAATTGTCCAAGCAACCAGGGATCAGGTTAGGAAAGCTAAAGCCCTGATAGAATTCAATCTGGCCAGGGACATCAAGGGCAACAAGGAAAACTTCTATAGGTATGTCAGTGATAAAAAGAGATCTAGGGAAAACATGGGCCCTCTCCGGAAGGAAACGGTAGACCTGGCTACCCGGAATATGGAGAAGGCTGAGGTACTCAATGACTTCTTTGCCTCAGTCTTCACTGGTAAGACCTCCAGCTGCACAGCCCAAGTCACAGAAAGCAAAGGCAGGGACTGGGAGAATGAAGAACCGCCCACTGTAGGAGAAGATCAGGTTCGAGACCATCTAAAGATCCTGAAGGTGCACAAGTCCATGGGACCTGATGAGGTACATCCGTGGGTCCTGAGGGAACTGGTGTATGAAGTTGATAAGCCGCTATCCATCATATTTCAGAAGTCGTTGCAGTCTGATGAAGTTCCCACTGACTGGAAAAGGGGAAATATAGCCCCCATCTTTAAAAAGGGAAAAAAGAAGACCCAGGGAATTACAGGCCAGTTAGTCTCACCTCCGTGCCCAGCAAGATCATGGAGCAGATCCTCCTGGAAACTATGCTAAGCCACATGGAAAATAAGGTGATTGTTGACAGCCAACATGGCTTCACTAAGGGCAAATCCTGCCTGACTAATTTGTTGGCCTTCTTTGATGAGGTTACAGCATTGATGGATAGGGGAAAAGTAACTGACATCGTCTACTTGGATTTGTCCAAAGCATTTGATACTGTCCCACACAACATCCTTGTCTCTAAAATGGAGAGACACGAATTTGCCGGATGGACCACTTGGTGGATAAGGAATTGACTGGATGGTCGCGCTCAAAGAGTTGTGGTCAATGGTTCAATGTCCACGTGGAGGCCAGTGACAAGTGGTGTTCCTCAGGGGTCAGTACTGGGGCCAGTGCTATTTAACATCTTTGTTGGTGACATGGACAGCGGGATCGAGTGCACCCTCAGCAAGTTTGCAGATGACACCAAGCTGTGTGGTGTTGTGGACACGCTGGAGGGAAGGGATGCCATCCAGAGGGACCTTGACAGGCTGGAGAGATGGGCCTGTGAGAACCTCATGAAGTTCAACAAGGTCAAGTGCAAGGTCCTGCACGTGGGTCGGGGCAATCCCAAGCACATGTACAGGCTGAGCAGAGAACGCATTGAGAGCAGCCCTGAGGAAAAGGACTTGGGAGTGCTGGTGGATGAGAAGCTCAACATGAACTGGCAATGTGCGCTGGCAGCCCAGAAAGCCAACCGTATCCTGAGCTGTATCAAAAGAAGCGTGGCCAGCAGGTCGAGGGAGGTGATTCTGCCCCTCTGCTCTGCTCTCGTGAGACCCCACCTGGAGTACTGTGTCCAACTCTGGAGTCCCCAACACAAGAAGGACATGGAGCTGCTGGAGTGAGTCCAGAGGAGGGCTACAAAGACGATCTGAGGGCTGGAGCACCTCTGCTATGAAGACAGGCTGAGAGAGTTGAGGCTGTTCAGCCTGGAGAAGAGAAATCTCCGGGGTGATCTTATAGCAGCCTTCCAGTACTTAAAGGGGGCCTATAGGAAAGCTGGAGAAGGACTTTTTACAAGGGTATGTAGTGATAGGACAAGGGGCAATGGCTTTAAACTGAAAGAGAGCAGATTTAGATTAGATATAAGGAAGAAACTTTTCACTCTGAGGGTGGCGAGGCACTGGAACAAGTTGCCCAGAGAAGTTGTGGCTGCCCCATCCCTGGAAGTGTTCAAGGCCAAGTTGGATGAGGCTTTGGGCAACCTGGTGTAGTGGAGGGTTTCCCTGCCCATGACAGGGGGGTTGGAACTAGATGATCTTTGAGGTCGCCTCCAACCCAAACCATTCTATGATTCTATGATTTTTATTGGCGTTAGCATTCTGATGGTAGCAGTCATGTGAGATTTTTGCCTGCATTAACGAGTTTGGTAAAAGAGCTGCACTCGTGAGAGGGTCAGCTCGCCTCTTCCCTTCTGCTATAGGTCCTGGAAGCGTGATGTGCGCTCGCAGGTGTACAATGAAATATGCACGTTTACGGTTTTGCAACACTGATATTAACTATAGAAATTATTGGAACAGAAGAGGATTAGTTATTTCTCGCAATACTGAGCGTTCCGCTCGCGACACAGCTCCCACCACGTATCGTGAATCTGGCACAATATTAAGAGGTTGGTCCTGCCATTTACAAAGATCTCGGACCACCGCTGCAAGTTCCACAATTTGAGTTGATCCATTCACATACTGCACATCTTGATGCCAAGTTCCATCTTCCTGCCAAACTATGACTGATTTTTGGGTTTTCCCTGATCCATCTGTAAATACAGTCAATGCATCTTTTATTGGGGTGTTGCTTAATTGCATATCGGGGAACAGTGTAATTTCATTAATAAATTTCAATACAGTTTGTTTTGGCCAATGAATAGAGAGCTGACGAACAAGAGATGATCCAAGTTAAGTGTTAGATGAACTGTCTCTTGGTAACACCTGGGCCACGGGCAGAGGTGAAGGTGGCAGGGGGAGGTGTTAACCCTCCCTCGCCTCAGCCGGTCCCGGGACAGTGGGGTGGTGCAGGCCAGCTTTCACAGGCACATTGTTGTTGTTGTTGTTGTTGTTCTTGTTGTTGTTGCTGCTCCTCCTCCAGCCGCTCGTGCATGCTCTGTAGCCGCCGCATGCGCAATATCCGAGACTCATTAGGTAAAAAAGATCTGTGGCAAATACCGATTGTAGTAACCCTTTTGTTTATGGTGAAGTGAGTCCTGATTTTTTCACACTTCGCCTTATCTCCTTGATTAACCCGAATTGAAACCCCTCCCACTGAGGAGAACCATTAGCTGCAATAGAACCGGCACAGCGGGGCACGCAGCGTGTCTCCGTCCCCTCCAGCCGCAGCTTGCTTCCGCACTCCTCCGCATCCATCGGTTGATAAATCCGAGAGTATGGGGGCGACCAGCAGGAGCCTCCTGGGGGCTGAGGGGCATGGCCTGGCGCCGAGGGTAGTGCAGCTGGTGGGAGTGCCGATATATCAACATCGTTGGAAGGGGGGGAGGAAATAAGTCTGGCTCTCGTTCGGGGTCCTGGATCAAAAGGATTCGATGATGACTTTTCCAGGCTGGCAGCTCCACACGGTTCCTCTGCCGGTGGGGCTGTGGGGGAGGCAGGGCTGGGGCTGCTGGGGCCACGGGGGGAGGCAGACACTGACATCCCCTCGCCTCCACTCTCTCCCGCCCTGCCCTTCAACACCTCAAACACAGCATGCCAGGCATTTTCTGTTCTTCTTTCCAAGGTTGCTGTTCTCAGTCCCGTGTCCTGCACATCTTTTTTTGTTGCTCATTGTTTGCATTTCTCACGCACTTCTATTTTTGTGTCCCATGGTCTCAGGGGAATTCCGTCTCCCACATCCCCTGAGCAAGTGGCTGCATGGAGTTTAGTTGACGGCTGGCCTAAACCATGACACCAAATGACTGAATTGCTAGTGGTACTTGAAACTAGATACTACAGTGCATACTGGTGGAATGGTTAAGCAATAGATTGTGGATCCTGAATTGAAAAATTTAATATGTTACATTGCTTTGTTAAAGAAGAATCCACTGCCCGAGTATTCACACACCATTCAAGGAGTCACACATACACCACCCAAGACTTTAACTTCTAGGACTCGAGTCCCTTTGCAGTGGACGACTCCAGCAAGCCAATGGGTGCCCCTTTGACACCTTGCTCACACACGCACTCAGTCTCGGGTGCTTCCTCTTCCTTCAGGCTTGACCCTAGATTCCCTGAGGCAGAGTCTCTGATTGCAAAGTATGTCAGGTTAATTTATTGATGGTATGATGACAGGTTTGTGAGAAGTAAGGAAGTGGTTAAAAAATTTTGCTTTCACCTACAGTTAATTAAGAAGGCATGACAAGGACACTTACGGTTTAAAAAAATATATACATAATCCCTGAGAGTGGTGGAAAGTACATTGTAAATCTTTGAGTGCAGTAAACTCCCTACCCGAGATAAGAAACTGACAGACTGAAGCCAGCTGGAACCAGAGGAGGGGGGAGTTCATGCTGATGAAGACTCCTGACTTCATCCACACCGACCCCCAGGATGACCATCAGGACCAACTGCGCATGATTGGTGGGAGGGGGGGGTAAGGCGGACTTATGTAAACACTAATTGTAATATCTCCTCCCTGTCCCCTGAGATCATAATGAATATGTAAAAACCTTTATGAGTATGTAATGAATTATTGTATAAATCACCCACTGACGATTGTGTCAGTGCGCCTCTGGCTACGGTCATGCACCCGGCACTGTGATCTTTGCTCCACTGACTTTGTCCCCGAATAAACTACGTGAAAACTGTTTACGTGGGCTCATTTCTCACAGGTTACAACTCGAGCTGGGTGCTTCCAGGGAGGCACCCTGAACAAAGAAATCCCTGGGCAATTATACCCTTGCAATCTAAGTTCACCTCCCCTCACACGACAGGTCAATCCAATAGTAATATTTGGGTCTGGGATCTTCCTGTTTCTCATTGGATCCTTTTCCTGTCTCCAGGCAGGCCATTCCTTTTCTTATCTGACAGTTGCAGCTTCTGCTGATGGTTGTGGCTACCTTATCTTTCTGGTTTACACCAGTTTCAGTGCCTGCCTTTGTGTAGCTGAGTAAAAGTTCAACATGAGTTCAGTATATCCTGGTGAAAGTTCCCAGCTTGTGGCCTAAGGCCTCAGCGAGTCTTGCTGCTAATACTAAGCAATGGATTCCATTTGAGCTAGAAAATGACTACTATAACAGCTTCTCTAATTAACCAGGTGATATAAGCCTTTGTTAAGTACAAAGCTCTGGAAGACATTGTTGTCCCAAAAGCTGGAGTTCATTCACCTAGTGTGCAATACACCAGTCCACACAGAGTAGAGATATTTCCTTTTATTACGTATATATGTATATATGGGTGCCTGTCCCAAGACAGCAAACCAAAGTTCCAAATCAACAATTATTTATACACAAAACATTAACATATTCATTATTCTAATACATATACATTGTTATTCTATTAAATGATTCGTTAAAATTTCTTCGTCTAGGATGCAAATTAGAACGCATGCTCAGTTTCCTACTACTGTTGTTCTCTTTTGAGTAGGTGGTATAGTTTGGGTAGGTGGTCCTGATCTCCCCCTGCCAGAATTACCTTTCCTTTACCTTGGCATTTCCCGGCTGTTCTTTCTGGTTTCCTGACGACACTTGGTATTTATCACTCAGAGAAACTTTATGTATCAAACAAATCACATTGTTTAGTACAAACCATGTTGCCAGGTGGTCTGCTATTCACTTTTCTATTCTAGGTAAATCATTAACTTGTTCTAAAGGATGAGGATTTACAGAGGTTGATTTAACAGCACTGGTTATTAAGAAAATTTTTAACTATTTTGATTTCAGTGTAACAACATTGCTAATAAATTACATTGTGTTTGAGAATATGAATAGATGACTTAAATTCTGCAATTCTCTTAATAACTGTCCTTATTCATATTCATGTCTGAACAAAATTAAAATTCTATTTACTTTCTACTGATCCATAAAATTCCATTTATGTTTATGGCAAGTAATGCAGTGTAAAAACAGACAAGCAGAACACTGCACCACAGAATATAGTTATCTTCTTTTTCCTAAAGGTTATAAATATTGCAGGCAGCATATCAGATTTTCAGTTTATCAGTAACACTTCCTTTAAAACAACTAGATTAGTTCTTACAGAGTTAATGAAAAGATGTTTATTAGAATAGGAGACTGTTTCCCTATAATTGTCTCTTATTTTCTTAGCCTCCTCCAGGAAATGTGAAAATGCCTAATGTACCCAGTACCCAGCCAGCAATAATGAAACCAACAGAAGAACCACCTGCTTACACACAAATTGCAAAGGTTTGTCTATAACTTTCAGGCACTAGGTTCCTTTCAATTATAATCATATAAATCTACTTTTAGAATAGTATCTTTTATAAATAAGCATTGCTTTCCTGATGATTTATGGAAATTAATACCACCTTTAAGTAATCAGTTACTGCATGAATTTGTGTAATATTAGGTCAGTCTTCATCCCTAACTGGAGATGCTTAATTATGGAAAATGGACTTGGAATATTTGTTTTGTATTTGTATTTCTTTTGTCGATATCTAACGATGCTTGTTTTGTTCAGGAACATGCGTTGACCCGGGCAGAACTGCTAAAGCGTCAAGAAGAACTGGAAAGAAAAGCAGCTGAACTAGATCGCAGAGAAAGGGAAATGCAGAGTCTCAATCAACAGGGGGGTATGCATGAAAAAAATACTTTCTTAAATTGCAGAAATTTCACTTTTTCTTAGAAAATGTTTTAATTTTACAGTGACATTGTGAAACAAATCAAAAAGGGGGTTTTATAATCTCTTCAGGAAAAGAAAATTTATCTCCTTTGGAAAAATGTATACAGTGAATAAAAACTGACCTGGCCTGTGCAAATTTTCACAGCCAAAATTTTAAATGTGACCTCCGTTACATGTTACTCTCTGCTATCAGCTATTTTTATCCTAGGTTAACATTCAAGTAATACTATTGAATAGAAATGGAGCAGTTTGAGAAGTAAAAGTATCTTCATAAGTAACATCTCTTTAATTTCTCTTCTGGCAGTATTTATAGCTGTATGAGAACTTTCCTGTTTTGAAACACTTTCATATCTTTTGCTATGTTACAGACACAATATTCTATGCAAATAACAGAAAGATTTATTCCGTTATTAATCTTTTATTAATTTTTCATATGACACTTTTGAACCCATAGTCAAGATCCGCATCTCATTTTGCCGTAAACTGTAAGTATGCTGTGTGAAACCATCAGTTTTCATACTGAATTTCACAAATGCGAAGATTTACATCCTCTTAACTGAAGATACTTTGCTAGAAGTAGATCTATGGGAATATTCCTTTTCAAAAGGAAGAACTTCAGATTGAAGTTAGAAAAAAAAAAAAAAAAACCAAAAAACCCTGTGCGCAAGATTGACTTTGTGTGATCTTTTCACTTGTATCTAGAATTCTGACTGTTGTGTTTCCATATGTGCTGTTTTTTCTGCTCCTGTGGAAATTGGAATGTACAGGGGTACAATTCCAGATTGCATAATCGCTTAGTAATTCAAATTCTCAGGGAACTTTATGCCACTCCTATGCTAGGATCTGGGAATGGGGAATTGCTATTATTCTTCTAAGGAAAAGAATCATGGTGATATTGTCCCTACATTAAACCATTTTTATTTTCTCAGTATTTATTCTTTCCAATCTCTTTATTAAACCTCTTCTCCCAGATAATGATTTTTTTGGCTGTTTTTTCATTTCCTTCTCCATATATTGCTCTTCATCTAATTTCACTAACTTATATTGATGGTCTGGAATGATTACTTGTCTCTTCCAGGCTCCAGGGACAGTTTTGTTCATCTATATCATAGGGAACATAACTCTGATATCTCATGCATGTTTCAGGATATTTCTAAAATGGATATTTACTGTGTTATTGGGTTGCAGTTGTTCACATCAAAGTACTTGAAGAGTTCATGAAGAATCTGAAGGATTCTTTAGGAAGGCTGAATGGAGAAGAGAAAGCTCTTAAAGGTTTAAAGAGGATATTGATTTTTTACCAAATGACTGTGTAAAAGATGCTGCAAATCAGAAATTGTATGTTGTGACTGAGGAGAACAATATCCTTTTCCTTTTTATTTTTTTTCCTTCGCACACTCATTCAAACTCCTTTGGAAACACTGTAGAGGTGTTTTGATTGGAGGGCAAGGTGTTGCAGAACCTCACAAAACCAAACTAGGCCAACTAACAAACTAGAAACGGATTTTATTTTTTACAAGACGGTAATAAAATCAAGCTAAGTTTTACCCTAACTGAAACCTCTTTGAGGCTCCGACAAGCATGAACAATCCACAGGTTCAGAATGTCCCTCGGGAGTTAACACTATGCAACCAATTTAAGAATTCTTAAGGTTTATGGCTGATGATCCAAAATGCACAATCACTTGCCTAAAAAAGGAGGGCTCTCAACCTTGAGGAGTTTCCTTGGGTGGTGTCTTGACCCAAGGGGAGAGTCCCCGACTGCAGACCCACTGCTCTGGGGAGGACCAACTCAAAATGACTACCCTATTCAAATCTGATCTGTGGTCAAATATGGTCATGTGCCACTCCCCATTGGCTGAGGACCCTAATTTCTTCACCTTTTGACTGTAATGCATATGTGCTGACCACCACGTGTGGGTGTAACAAGAGCTGTGGTGGGAAGTTTTTGTGGGCTTTGTCAGATCTTCATCAGGTCTTTGTCAGGGCAGGTGCATCTGCCACACAAGGTCTTTTGCAACAGTATTCTAGCTATTTGCATTCAATTTAATATGCTGACTGCACACCTAGGACACTGTCATCATATGCAATTGACTACAATGCAAAGATCTTCAAGCTGGTAGGTCTGCTCAGCTCGATGCCTTCAGTCTTCTCTGCTTAGGTCCTGTGCAGTATTGTACTTGAGCTCACCAAGCTGTCTTTCAGTGTTAGTTGAAAATTTTGAAACCTGTGCCACAGGGGTGGGAAAGCACATCTAATAAAATTCTTAAATAAGAACTTGAACTGCTATAAGATATCTGATTTTTTCTGTGACTCTGTCTTGAAACTATTGATCCTGAAAGAAAAAAAAACATATGCTCCAGAATGAAGATCTGAATTATTATCAGATATTTTTCGTATAAGAAAATCCAAAGTAGTTTTTAATATTGATGAGAATATTATTTGATTACCTTCTGTATGCTCCCTCTGTAAATCCCCTGCTCTAAAAGACTTGATAAAAAATGTTCAGTGGAAGAGGCAGAAAAATTAACAGATACTTAGTGCCTCGGACCTGTTTGGACAGAACTGTCAGCTTCATCTTGTCTGAGTCGGGAAAGAAATAAGAAATAATGCAAGTGTGCAAGCTTTGCAAGTTTTCTGTTCTTACCAGATGAACTGCTAGTAAAGATATATGGTTGAAGATAGCAAACCTTGTCAGAATTTCAAATAAAGGTGCCTTTTAGGTTAGTCTCTAGTTCAGCTCCACTGAATATGGTGATTAATATATCTCTTGCATCCAGAATTTGAAATGCTATGGTAAAGGTTTGTTGTAATTATCTCAGTTGAATCTCTGAGTCTATGCTTGGTATGTATGACTTGTGTTTGACACACAACTTTGTATATACTCTAGTATATGTATACTCTAGTTTGTGAGCAGATCAGCATACAGGAAATCCAAGTGTCTGATACTGTGTTGCCCTTTGTGGTGTCCTCACTCTGTCACACAACTGTATCAAAATATATTGATGCTGTAGGACATCTTCTTGTAACAAAACAATAGTTTAGACCATTTAAATAGCTACCTTTCTTCAGGCTTACGGGCTTTTAGAGAAAGCTTTGACTGTAAACTGTATTGGGAACTTGTTCAAAGTTTTAGAGATATCCAGGTGTTACAAATATCAGGATTAGGAGAATGGACAATGCTTTTCAGTCCCCAGTCTTTGTGTTCCACAAAGTATGAGAGTATGGTGGGACTTAGGGAAACGTGCATTTAAAAGTCAAGGAACTCTGAGAAATTTTGTGAAGAATTCTCTTTTCTCATTACTTTATAAAAACTTGCCTGCTTTGTCTTTTACATAGATAAAATATTGCACTTTCATTTATCTGTCTGCACTCCATTGTATTTTATTTCTGAAGTTTATTTTCAGTATTGTGTGAGGACTGCTAATAAAACTTGAGTTTTGGTATCCTGAGTTATCCATACACTTGTGAAACTTGTGCATAAAACAATTTGAACAAGTTCAAATGCATATCTCTTTCTAGTATAAAGAAATTAAAACTGTATTATAAAGTGCTTTTTGTTTTGTTTTGTTTTGTTTTTTTTTTCTTCTGATTTGCAGGTAGAAAAAATAACTGGCCACCACTTCCTGAGAATTTTCCAGTGGGTCCATGTTTCTACCAGGACTTTTCTGTAGACATTCCTGTAGAATTCCAGAAGATAGTAAAGATTATGTACTATTTGTGGATGTGTAAGTATTTTTTTAAAAAGAAAAAACAAAGTGCCTGTTCAAAATTGATGATACATACCTGCTACTTTGGCTTTTGCAACATCTGTAATGAGAAATTGTTTTAAATCCAGAAGTCAAATGTTGAAGTGAAATCTTTTTGTTAGCTTCAATTTAAAAAGTATTGGATTATTTCATAGAAACTTCCATATAAAAAAAGGAGGAGGATTACCCCAAGGCAGTTTGGTTATAGTATATTGCAGTTTTCTGTTTTAAATATCCCTGTTGTTGTAAAATGAGCTTTGATTGTTTATTACTTTATAAATAGTTTTAGTGTTTTTAAAATCAGCTTATATATTAAGAAGTATAATTCACGATCGGTGTTAATAGACTTGTGAGTTTAAGTGTAATATCCATTTGCTTTATAATAGACATAGTTTTATATAGTTTAACATAGTTTTATTCTATAGTGGAGACAATATTATTTTAGTCTATTTTTAAAAAAGTGTAAAGTAAATTAGCTGAAGAATCAGTCCATGTTACAACTCTTCTTTGTACACCAAGAATGCTCTACACAGCCTTTGTGGGGTTAATTTTGCTCTCATTCAGGTGCTGTGTTTTGACTGGAGAAATGCTGAATGAACCAAACGTACAGGCTTGCGGTCACAAGCCCTGGTCCTCATGGGGGACTTCAACCACCCTGACATCTGTTGGAGAGACAATACGGCAGGGCACAGGCAGTCCAGGAGGTTCCTGGAATGCGTGGATGACAACTTCCTCCTGCAGGTGATAGAGGAGCCGACAAGGAGGGGTGCCATGCTCGACCTTGTGCTCACCAACAGGGAGGGACTGGTGGGTGAGGTGAAACTTAAGGACAGCCTTGGCTGCAGTGACCACGACACGGTGGAGTTCAAGATCCATGGGGCAGCAAGGAAACCACTCAGCAAGCTCTGTACCCTAGACTTTAAGAAGGCAGACTTCGGCCTCTTCAAGGACCTGATGGGCAAAGTGCCATGGGAGGCGGCCCTGGAGGGACGAGGGGCCCAGGAAAGTTGGTCCACATTCAAGGAGCAACTCCTCCAAGCTCAGCAGAGGTGCATCCCGACGAAGAACAAGTCAGGCAAAAAGGCCAGGAGGCCTGCGTGGATGAGCAAGGAGCTCCTGGACCAACTGAAAATGAAGAGGTTAGCCTACAGAGGGTGGAAGCGGAGACAGATAGCCTGGGAGGAATACAGAGAAGCTGTGCGAGTGACCAGGGATCGGGTGAGGAAGGCTAAAGCCCTGAAGGAATTGAATTTGGCAAGGGATATAAAAAGCAATAAGAAATGCTTCTATAGGTATGTAGGGGACAAAAGGAAGTCCAAGGAGAATGTAGGCCCCCTCCGGAAGGATACTGGTGCTCTGGTCACCCGCGACATAGAGAAGGCTGAGGTACTCAATGAATTTTTTGCCTCAGTCTTCACTGATAAAGCCTCTTGTCTTACCACCCAAGCTGTGGAAAGAACTAGCAGGGACTGTGAGGATGAACCACCGCCCACTGTACTTGAAGAGCAGGTTCGGGAACATCTGAGGAACTTGAAGGTGCACAAGTCCATGGGACCTGATGAGATCCATCCGCGGGTCCTGAAGGAACTGGCGGATGAAGTTGCCAAGCCACTGGCCATTGTATTTGAGAAGTCGTGGCGGTCTGGCGAGGTCCCCGATGACTGGAAGAGAGGGAACATAACCCCCATTTTTAAAAAGGGGAACAAGGAGGACCCGGGCAACTACAGGCCGGTCAGCCTCACCTCTGTGCCTGGCAAAGTCATGGAGCAGATTCTCCTGGGAACCATGCTAAGGCACATGGAGAGCAAGGAGGTGGTGGGTGACAGCCAACATGGCTTCACCAAAGGCAGATCGTGCCTGACCAACTTGGTGGCCTTTTATGATGGGGTGACAACATCGGTGGACAAGGGTCGACCAACGGATGTCATCTACCTGGACTTGTGCAAAGCTTTTGACACTGTCCCGCATGACATTCTTCTCTCTAAACTAGAGAGGCATGGGTTTGATGGATGGACCACTCGGTGGATAAGGAATTGGCTCAATGGCCGTACTCAGAGAGTAGTGGTCAACGGCTCGATGTCCATGTGGAGACCGGTCACGAGTGGCGTCCCTCAGGGGTCCGTGTTGGGCCCGGCCCTCTTCAACATCTTTGTCGGTGACGTGGACAGTGGCATGGAGTGCACCCTCAGCAAGTTCGCCGATGACACCAAGCTGTGTGGTGCCATCGACACGCTGGAAGGGAGGGATGCCATCCAGAGGGACCTCGACAGGCTGGAGAGGTGGGCCCGTACCAACCTCATGAAGTTTAACCAGGCCAAGTGCAAGGTCCTACATCTGGGTCATGGCAATCCCAGGCACAAATATAGACTGGGCGGAGAACGGATCGTGAGCAGCCCTGAGGAGAAGGACTTGGGAGTACTGGTGGACGAGAAGCTCAATATGAGCCGGCAATGTGCTCTTGCGGCCCAGAAGGCCAACCGCGTCCTGGGCTGCATCAAGAGGAGCGTGGCCAGCAGGTCAAGGGAGGTGATTCTCCCCCTCTACTCTGCCCTCGTGAGACCTCACTTGGAGTATTGCGTCCAGTTCTGGAGTCCCCAACATAAGAAGGACATGGACCAGTTGGAGAGGGTCCAGAGGAGGGCCACGAAGATGATAAGAGGGCTGGAGCACCTTTCCTATGAGGACAGGCTGAAAGAGTTGGGGCTGTTCAGCCTGGAGAAGAGGAGGCTCCGGGGTGACCTTATAGCGGTCTTCCAGTACCTCAAGGGGGCCTACAAGAAAGATGGGGAGAGGCTGTTCAAGAGGGCCAGTTGTGATAGGACAAGGGGTAATGGTTTTAAAATAGAGGGAGGTAGATTCAGGTTGGATATTAGGAAAAAATTTTTTACCATGAGAGTTGTAGAACACTGGAACAGGTTGCCCAGAGAGGTGGTGGATGCTCCATCCCTGGAGACGTTCAAGGCCAGGTTGGACGAGGCCCTGAGCAACCTGATCTAGTTGGAGATATCCCTGTTCCTTGCAGGGGGGTTGGACTAGATGACCTTTGAAGGTCCCTTCCAGCCCTAACGATTCTATGATTCTATGATTCTATGAAATGCCACGACATTTGTTTCTTCTGCCTTGTCCAGTGTGATGAGAGTCTAATAAATACTCTAAGACTGATGAAATTCCAAAGATTTAGGTGCTTTGATGCCATTAATATATTTTTAGCATACTAAGGGGATGTGAATTTCAGAACTCTCTTGTATTTTTTTCAGGGCTCCAGATTTAGTTAACAAATCTGCATAGTTTTACCTGTTAATCTGGTAAACTTATTACTGTGATTGAACCATGTAATTGAAAAACATAAAATGAGCAGTCAACATTGAATCAAGTGAATTCCACTTCATCGTAATCCACAACTTTCTATATTCATTGTTGGATCATTAATCTTAAATGAGCAACTAAATCCACTATAGAAGGTGGGACTAGTCACTCACATAAATCTGACAGACATTTAAGTTTTATATGAAATCTAAGATCAAGTACTCCAAAATTTTAGGATAGTTACTAATTCTGACCATTTGCAGAACTGATTTCTAAAAGTGCTGTATGTTTCAAACACAAGGTGAAGTTGGGCAGTGAAATTTTGAATATTAATATTTTTTTTATTTTTCCTTCTTATGGCAATAAATAAAGGAAGCAGCAACATTATAGTATTTCAAAACATATATGAGTTGTGCTCTTATACTAACATGACATTTTCTTATAGGTAGACTGAGTTTTTAACTGAGTCCTCTTGCTCTTTTCCTTCTTTAGCTCTCATACTCTCTGATTTAGGGATTACTCAGGAAGGAAGGAAAAGGGCATAATAAAGGAAAAGAAAGACATGTTTTTATTAACTACAGCAATCAATTAGCAATAGCTTCTGTCAGCTGCCAGTGGAGCTTTTCTATACTATCTTGTTTTTGCCACCACTGCTGTTCTAGTGGCTTGCAGATAGAATGGCAGTTTTCCTGGCTCTGTAGCACTGGGAACTACTCTTTAGATCTTTGTATGCTGTTACTAGTGAAATGTCCCATGTCTCTTGACTGTTATCTGACACCGAATATTTTTTGGCTCAAAGGCCTGTGTTTTCCAGCTACTTTCCCCACAGGCTGATAGCATGTGTAAAATGAGCAGTAGTGATTTTCAAAGCATATTTCTTATTTGAATTTAAAAACTGAAGAGCTGCTGTCCTGGTTTTAGCTGGGACAGTTAGCTCTTCTTTTTAGCAGCTAGAAGAGCTCTGTGTTTTGGTTTTACTCAGAGGCTCGCTCTGAGAAGAATGCTGATAGCAAGCTGATGTTTGTGGTTGGACGTGAGACTCCAAGGACTTTTCAGTGTGCCGGAGTGCAGAAGCACGGCGAGATAAGGGGGGAGCATAGCCGGGACAAGGGGGCCACGATTCCCCTTGTGATTTGTGGTGGAACTTAAGATTGAGGGCCAAACTGGCCAATTAGTATTCCATATCATGCAGCGTCATGCCCAGTATAAAAGCGAGGGTCAGCCGGACAGAAGGGCTTTTGCGCTTTGGCTCTTTCACCGCTTTTGCTCTTTTGCGCTTGCTGCGCTTTTACTCTATTGCTTTTTTTTTTCTTTCTCTCTCTCCCAGTACTCCCACTCTCGGAGTACTCTCTCTCTCTCCCCCTCTCTATTTCGGGGCCTCGCATTTGTCCGGGATTGCAGCTTCGGGACGAGACGGGCTTCGCATACGAGGGGGTGGTGAGCATCTACACTGTGTATTAAATCATCTGTATTAAATTGTTCTTATCTCAACCCACGGGTATCCCATTTATCCTTTAATTCTCTCCCTCATCTCTGGGGCTGGGGGAGGGTGAGTCAACGACGGGGGGGGGGGGGGGGCAGTTTGGTTGCCGGAGCGGCCTAACCCACAACAGCTGCTTAATCTCATAGAAAGATATTGTAGCATTTGGGTTTATTACTTTATATAGACTGTGAACGGGCTGGACATTGGTCAAGGGGTGGTGAGCAATTGCACTGTACATCACTTGTCTGTAGATATTATTATTGTTATCATTATGATTTTTCATTTTCTTTTATTTCAAGTATTAAATAGTTCTTATCCCAACCTACAAGTCTTCCTTCCTTTTCCCAATTCTCCTTCTCGAGTGGGGAGGGGTCATTAGGTAATAGAACAGCTGGCTATTGTTTAGCCATGGATACAGGCTAAATATAGACACAGATTTGCCACTTGATCTACTTCATATTATTATGGGATTTTTAGTGTGTAGCACTGAGAATTGGACAGTGTGGACTGTGTCCAATATTTTATCTGAAGTCCTAATGGAATGTGTAAAGGAAAAAAAAACACCTTCGCATTTTTGGTATTATGTGCTTATGTTCTGTGCTCGTTTTAGAATATATTTTTTCCTATGAAAACGACTTCTGTCATTTGTAAGATGTGTTTGCAGATGTCTCACCCTCTCCATAAAGAGCAGAACAGACAAGGAACAAAATCCTAAACTACATTTCAAACCACTCTGATGCACTCCAAGGTTGTGCGTGATCAAACTTCACTAGCTTTGTCCTCAGTTGCCAGTTGCCTTGTGGCTTCAAAGCCCTCCATTTTGCAGGTATCCCATTCCCCTTGAGGCACTCCATTACAGGGTGACAGTCCAGCTGGTTCCAGCTGGTGATGTTGTTTCAACCCTCTTCTGCAGTGATGGTATTCTTTTAAAACTTGTCCTGTTATCGTAACTACAATTACAAAAAAAAAAAAAAATAATTTTGGAAAGTTCAAACTCCACCAGAATGTGGACTTTTCTGGTAATCTAGGGAGTCTCTGTTTTCCAATATTGACTAGAAAAAGAATATCCCTTAGTAAGCTTTCTCATATTCATTAAAGGAAGGTAGGAATTTTGATTTATATCCTTTGTTGTGCTTTATGAGGCATACACATACAAATTCTGAAATGAGTTGCTTTGCTAACCTCTTGGAACGGTGGTAAGATATGTAGATGCATTAAATGCTCTTTATTTAAAAGTATGAAGTTTTCTGTTTCTGGTGACTCTTGGAGGAAAATATTATTTGTCTGAGACAAATGTGTTTTGAGTTCCTTCAGCCTGCATGCCCACATGCATTGATGTGGGCATTTTGCTTTAAGATTTTTTTTCCACTAAGTTGATTGTCCTGGTTGACATTGATTTAGGGCTTATTTAAGTACTAGTTAAGGGGGAAGCAAAGATCTTTGAAGTCATTTTTTCAGAATCTTTATTTTCTTGCCAGTTCTTTACAGTCAAAGCCGAGGCGAGCTGCTCCGCAGCTGAGGCAGATCTTGGTGTACAGGGAGGTTTCCTGAGGCAGGGAAACGCCAGGACAGCAGAGAGACCCACCAGGAGCTGGCAGCTCTCCTGAAAGACGCTGAGGAGGCCTGGGAATTGCCAGAGCAACTGTGGCCACCCCCACACGTATAAAAAGAAGCCTAGGGAACACTAGCAACCAGGCTGTGGCACGGCAGTTTGCACGGCAGTTTGCACAGAAGGGCGCGCAGGAAGGACGTTGTCACCCTACCAGCTCAAAAGGTCGGTTCAATTGGTGGTCATCACCCTCTCAGAAGGAGCTTAGCTATGGTATCCACTCAACAGAAAACTATGTCCTCTGCACTTGGCAGAATGGATGTGGCAACCCAGACAGAGCTCCCATGAAAACATGCAGCTGTCCAGGTCTCAGGCTACAGGGCATGCCAGAGCCTTTCACTAGTACCTGATGGCAGTAGTGAACTACTGTTCACTACTGTGTGAGGTGTGACCAGGTGGATGATCTGCTCAGCCTGGTGGCAGAGCTACGAGAGGAAGTGGACAGGTTAAGGAGCATCAGGGAGTCTGAGAAAGAGAGAGACTGGTGGTGTCATGCTCTGCTCTCCCTGAGACAGAAACAGGAACAGCCACCAGAAAAAAGCCAAGATCAAGGGGATCCTGTATTGTCCCCCCACCAGGCTGAAGGCAGTAGCTTAAAGGAAAGGAGTGAATGGAGGCAAGCCCATGCTTGGAGCAGCAGGCAAACCCACTCCCTGCCTACCTCGCCTTCCTGGGTGCCTCTGTACAACAGGTACAAGGCTCTGGATGTGGAAGGCCCGTCAATGGATGATGTGGCTGATGGTCCATCTACACCAGAGGTGTTGCCAAGGTCAGAAAAGCCTACCTCCTGTATCACAAGCACCTCTGCGAGGAAGAAAAGACAGGTTATAGTTGTAGGTGACTTCCTTGTGAGGGGAACAGAGGGTCCAATATACCAGACAGACTCTCCTCTTAGGGAAGTCTGCTGCCTCCCTGGGACCAGGGTTAAGGACATCGCTAGGAAACTTCCTAGCCTGGTACGGCCCTCAGACTATTACCCATTGCTGCTCTTCCTTGTGAGTGGCGATGAAGCTGCAACGCATAGTCCAAGGGCATTCAAAAGAGACTGCAGGGCCTTGGGATGGTTGGTAAGGGAATCTGGAGCACAGGTTATTTTTTCCTCTCTCTTTTCAGTTGCGGGCAGGTTGAAAGCTTATGGGTAAGAATTAGAGACAGAGCCAACAAAGGGAACCTTGTGGTTGGTGTTAACTACAGGCCACTCAATCAAGGGGAGCCTAGTGACGAAGCTTTCTTACTCCAGCTACAGGAGGCATCATGCTTGCAGGCTCTCATCCTGCTGGGGAGACTTCAATCACCCCAACATCTGCTGGAAAAGTAGCAGGGTGAGCTACAGACAATCCAGGAGACTCCTGGAGTGCATCGGGGATAACTTCTTAAGCCAGGTAATAGTCAGCCCTACCAGAGAGGATGCATTACTGGACCTGTTGGTCACCAACACAAGTGAGCCTATCAGAGATGTCAAGATTGGAGGCAGCCTGGGCTGCAGTGATCATGCACTGGTGGAGTTTGCAGTCCCGAGGGACATGGGACAGGCAAAGAATAAAGTCAGGACCCTGAATTTTAGGAAAACAAACTTCCAGCTGTCCAAGGAGTTAGTCAATGGGATCCCCTGGGAAACTGCCCTCAGGGACAAGGGAGCAGAATAGAGCTGGAAGATCTTTAAGGATGCTTTCCATAGAGTGCAAGAGCTCTTGATCCCCATGTGTAAGAAATCAGGAAAGGAAGGCAAGAGACTGGCATGGCTGAGTTGAGACCCGCTGATCAAACTAAAGGGCAAGAAGGAAATGCACAGGCAGTGGAAGTAGGGACAGGTATCCTGGGAAGAGTACAGGGATGCTGTCTGGTTGTGTAGGGATAGGGTTGGGAAGGCCAAGGTGCAGCTGGAGCTAAACTCGGCAAGGGACGCAAAGAATAATAAGAAGGGCTTCTGCAGGTATGTCAGCCAGAAAAGGAAGGTCAAAGAAAGTGTACCTCCCACTGATGAATATGACTGACAAACTGGTAACAACAGGCGAGGAGAAGGCTGAGGTACGCAACAACTTTTTTGCCTCAGTCTTCACTGGCAGCCTCTCTTCCCTCACCTCTTGAGTGGATGGACTGCAAGGCGGGGACTGGGGGAGCAAAGTCCCTCCCACTGTAAGAGAAGATCAGGCTCAAGACCACCTGAGGGACCTGAATGTACATAAGTCTATGGGACCTGATGAGATGCATCCCAGAGTCCTGAGGAAATTGGCTGATGTAGTTGCCAAGCCACTCTCCATGATATTGGAAAAGTCATGGCAGTCAGGTGAAGTCTTGGGCGACTGGAAAAAGGGAAACATTGCACTCACTTTTAAAAAGGGTAGAAAGGAGGTCCCTGGGAACTACGGACCTGTCAGCCTCACCTCTGTGCCTGGGAAGATCATGTAACAGATCCTCCTTGAAGCTATGCTAAGGCACATGGAGGACAGGGAGGTGAGACAGCCAGCATGGCTTCACCAAGGGCAAGTCTTGCCTGACCAACCTAGTGGTCTTCTATGATAGAGTGACTACATCAATGGACAAGGGAAGAGCTACAGATGTTGTTTATCTGGACGTCTGTAAGGCCCTTGACACAGTTCCCCTGTCCTGGTTTCGACTGGGACAGAGTTAGGGTTTTTTTTAGTAGCTAGAAGAGCTCTGTGGTTTGGTTTTAGTCTGGGATTTGTTCTGAGAAGAATGTTGATAGCGCACTGATGTTTATAGTTGGCACTGAGGCCTCAAGGACTTTTCAGCTTGCCATGTTCTTGCCAGTGTGCAGGAGCACAACAGGCTAGGGAGGGGGGAGCATGACCAGGACAAAGGGTCCACAATTCTCCTTATGATTTGAACTTAGACTTAGGATTGAGGGCCAAATTGGCCAATGGAGTATTCCGTATCATGCAACGTCATGCCCAGTATATAGATGAGGGTTGACTGGGAAGTTTGGAATTGTCTTCTGGGGCCGTCTTGGTCTCTTCTTGGACTCTCGGAGTTCTATCTTTCTCTCTTGAGTGCTATCTTTTTTCGGGCCTCTCACTCATCTGGGATTGCGGTATCGGAACTTATCTGTTTCAGGATCGTTTGCCAGGATGGGACAGGCGTTGATCACGGGATGATGAGCAATTACACTGTGCGTCACTTGTTTCTATATATTATTATATATATACAATCTATATTATTATCAATATTATATATATAATCATATGTTATATTATATTATTGTTGTTATTAAATTGTATTATTAAATTGTTCTTATCTCAACCTACAAGTCTCCTTCTCTTTTCCCCTTTAATTCTCTTCCCCATTCCTCAGGGGCTGGGGGAGGCCGAGCGAACGGGACTGCATTGCGTTTAGTCGCTGGCCAGTTTAAACCATAACAGCCCTCTTTCCAAATTGGAGAGATATGGATTTGATGGATGGACTGTTCGGTGCATAAGGAATTGACTGGATGGTCGCATCCAGAGAGTAGTGGTCAATGACTCAATGTCCAGATGGAGATCAGTTACAAGTGGTGTCCCTCAGGGGTCCATATTGGGACCAGTACTGTTTAATATCTTCATCAATGACATAATGGGCTCGAGTGCACCCTCAGCAAGTTTGCAGGTGACACCAAGCTGAGTGGTGCAGTTGACATGCCTGAGGGACAGGATGCCATCCAGAGGGACCTGGACAAGCTCGAGAAGTGGGCCCATGCGAATCTCATGAAGTTCAACAAGGCCAAGTGCAAGGTCCTGCACATGAGTCGGGGCAATCCCGAGCACCGGGAAACCCCCGGTGTCAATGCAGGCTGAGGGATGAAGGGATTGAGAGCAGCCCGGAGGAGAAGAACTTGGGGGTACTGGTGGACGAAAAGCTCAAAATGAGCCGACAATGTGTGCTCGCAGCCTAGAAAGCCAACCATATCCTGGATTGTATCAAAAGAAGCATCACCAGCAGGTCGAGGGAGGTGATCCTGCCCCTCTACTCCGCTCTCGTGAGACCCCCACCTGGAGTACTGTGTCCAACTCTGGAGTCCTCAGCACAGGAAAGACATGGTCCTGTTGGAACGAGTCCAGAGGAGGGCCACAAAGATGATCAGAGGGATGGAACACCTCTCCTATGAGGACAGGCTGAGAGAGTTGGGGTTGTTCAGCCTGGAGAAGAGAAAGCTCTGGGGAGTCCTTATTGCGACCTTTCAGTACTTAAAGGGGGCCTATAAGAAAGATGATGACAGACTTTTTAATAGGGCCTGGAGAGATAGGACAAGGGGCAATGGCTTTAAATTGAAAGAGGGTAGATTCAGACTGGATATAAGGAAGAAATTTTTTACAATGAGTGTGGCGAAGCACTGGAACAGGTTGCCCAGAGAGGTTGTAGATGCCCCATCCCTGGAAACATTCAAAGTCAGGTTGGACGGGGCTCCGAGCAACCTGATCTAGTTGAAGATGTCCCTGCTCAGGGGACTAGATGAGGTTGGACTAGATGACCTTTAAAGGCTCCTTCCAACCCAAACCATTCTGTGATTCTTCTGTTAACTTTATCTTCCAGTAGAATGACTACAATGTTTCTCTGAACTTAAAAAAAAAAAAAAATCATTGCTGTAAGGAGCTGCTTGTGCACTCTCAATTACAAATCACTCCTGAATCACTGGTTATTGCTGAACAAAGACAGAAATTAATGTTCAGCTTTTAAGTCTGACAGAACTAACTTCTGTGACAGATAGCATGAAAGTAGTAGTCGTAATGTTTCTTACTACTGCTGTATCTTTTTCTGTTCCAAGAACTAAATGTATTTGAAATACACCATGAAGTTGTAATGCCAATGCATTTTCTTTAGTAGAAATTAAATAGTGAATCTGTAAGAAGGTCTGCCAATGAGAAAATGCCAGTATTGAGCTAAGAACTGAGCACCAAAAAGGCAGATGCTATAAGAACCAATTGGTTATAACCAAGGTTATAAGAAATATTTGAATATGCAATGTTTTAAAGGATCTAGAACAGCTTCTTGCAGATCTTGTTTTACTGAGAAACATTTTTACTAAGTAGATTTTTTTGCTTTGTTACCTGAGCTATTACAAAGAGCTTTTCATTAAAATATTTTTTTGAAAATTTTCTTTTCAAATTAGAATGTGTATAGTGCTAAATTTATGATGTATTTTATATAATTTATAATCTTTTCTGTAAGAAAAAATCCAGTAGTTTTGTACTGTAATATTAAGGCTGATAGCCTGTCCTGGTTTTAGCTGGGACAGAGTTAGCTCTTCTTTTTAGCAGCTAGAAGAGCTCCGTGTTTTGGTTTTACTCAGAGGCTCGCTCTGAGAAGAATGTTGATAGCAAGCTGATGTTTGTGGTTGGAAGTGAGACTCCAAGGACTTTTCAGCGTGCCGTGTTCTGGCCGGAGTGCAGAAGCACGGCGGGATAAGGGGGGAGCATAGCCGGGACAAGGGGGCCACGATTCCCCTTGTGATTTGTGGTGGAACTTAAGATTGAGGGCCAAACTGGCCAATTAGTATTCCATATCATGCGGCGTCATGCCCAGTATAAAAGTGAGGGACAGCCGGAAAGAAGGGCTTTTTGCTCTTTCGCTGCTTTTGCGCTTCTGCGCTTTCGCTCTATTGCCTTTTTTCCCCCCCTCTCTCTCCCAGTACTCCCACTCTCGGAGTACTATCTCTCTCTCTCCCTCCCTCTCTATTTTGGGGCCTCGCGTTCGCCCGGGATTGCAGCTTCGGGACGAGACGGGCTTCGGATAAGAGGGGGTGGTGAGCATCTACACTGTGTATTAAATCATCTGTATGAAATTGTTCTTATCTCAACCCACGGGTTTCCCGTTTCTCCTTTAATTCTCTCCCTCATCCCTGGGGCTGGGGGAGGGTGAGTGAGCGACTGTGTAGGGTTTGGTTGCCGGAGCAGCCTAGGAGCGGCCTAACCCACGACATAGCCCTGCACCCATTTACTTGCCTGATTGTAAGAGAAAGTAGATAGCCAGCATATCAAAAAAGTGCAAATATCTGTATGCAGTAATTACTGTAGAAGAAGTATCGATTATTGCAGCTGTAGAAACATCTTTTTTTCATCTTTTTAGGTTTGAAAATATTTTATTTTTGTGACGGATTTTTTTTTCTTCACTATACACCTGATACTACTTGAATTTTCATGTTCAGTACTTTCACTTGTGAATACTGACTTGAACCTGAAAGTTGGAAAGCAATAAAAATCAGCTTATTGCTGAGAGAGGATACTGATTTATTGTCAGCATGTTTATGTTTTGTTTAAAAATGCACAGTTTGGGTATTATTTAACAGTTGTAATAATTTATTATATGAACATAATTTAATTAAGACTTTTTTGCTTTTGCTTCTACAGTCCATACAGTGACACTGTTTCTTAATATCTTTGGATGTTTGGCCTGGTTTTACATTGATGCTACACGAGGCGTTGATTTTGGATTGAGTATCCTATGGTTCTTGCTTTTTACCCCTTGTTCTTTTGTCTGCTGGTACAGACCACTTTATGGAGCTTTCGGGTAAGAACTTCAGCTTAAGATATTTTTTAAAAATAGTACACTTATTGAAATGCATTAACATTCCAGAATTTGCTTGTTTATCATTATGATAATCCTTTAATATGATTTCATTAGAAAATAAGTAGAATGTTTGCCATTAATTCAGTTGCTGTATCTGAAATGTCGATGGCAACAGTTAGGAGTATCATAGAATATCCTTTAAAATATTTTAAAAATATTTGCTCCTGGGAGCACGGAAGGTTCAGGAGCACACCTGAAATGCTTGTACACCAACGCAAGCAGTATGAGAAACAAGCAGGATTAACTGGAAGCGTTGATCAGTTCCCAGAGCCATGATGTCATTGGTATTAATGAGACTTGGTCGAATGACTCCCACGACTGGAGTGCTGGGATGGAGGGCTACAGGCTGTTCAGGAGGATAGGCAGGGCAGGTGAGGTGGAGGAGTTGCACTATACGTAAGGGAGAGGTTTGATTGTACAGCCCTTACAGTTAGCAATGATGTGGTCGAGAGCCTCTGGGTGAGGATTAGGGGGATGGAAAACAAAGGGGATGTCGTAGTGGGTGTCTACTACCGATCATCCAGCCAGGTTATTCTATAGGCAATTAGGAGAAATCTCTGGATCGGTAGCCCTTGTCCTTATGGGAGATTTCAACTTCCCAGACATCAACTGGGAATACCATACTGCTGTGACGAGCAAGCCTGGGAAATTCTTGAAGTTTGTGGAAGATAACTTCTTGACACAAGTACTCAGGGAGCCAACTAGGAAAGATGCCCTCCTAGACTTGTTGTTTGTGAATAGAGAAGGACTCTTGGGAGATGTGATGGTAGGTGGCTGTCTTGGCCGCAGTGATGATGCACGGAAACAGACTCTATAACTCCTGGAGAGTTATAAAGCAGGTATGTTTATTGCGGCGCCGGGTGCAAGGGGGATCTCTCCTCCACAAACTTGCACACCGTGCCGTGAAACAGGCAATTATTATTATTTATCACGCATAATCATACATAATCATTAGTATAGGCTGGATTATTACAATTAATTCTAAGAATAGGCATTGCTGATGGAGATTAATTCCAGGAAATCATTATCATCTGATCCTCCCCTCATTGCATGCGCACTGCTATCTGGTGGTCGTCTATTGGGGTCTTTTGGAGAAAGGCTCGTAGTCTTCTTCACCGTGCACTTTTCACCTTTGCTCAATTGGCCGTATTCCTATCCACTTGGCCTTGTTCCTATCCATGAGACTGGCTTCAACAGTCCCAAAATTAATCAATTTCACCTCTCTTTTGTTCCGTGGTCTCACATCCAGTCACGGTCTCTGGTTGGTAAGAAAGCTAGTAAAAAATCATTAAACCAAGCTATTCTCTATTTAATGTCCCAGGTCACATAAGCTTTAGGTACTTTCCGTGTCCATCATGCATTATACAGTATCAGTGATCATGAAATGGTTGAGTTTAAAATTTTTGGTGTAATGAGAAAAAAGGACAGCAGAGTTGCTACCCTGGACTTCAGGAGAGCAAACTTTAAGCTATTCGGGGAGCTACTTAGCAGAGTACCCTGGGAATCTGCTTTTGAGGGCTTAGGAGTCCACAAGTGCTGGTCAGTTTTTAAGAACCACCTTTTAAAAGTGCGGGAGCAGGCAATCCCATTGTGTCGAAAGTCAAGCAAGCAAAGCAGAAGACCAGCTTGGCTGAACAGGGAACTCCTCTTGGAGCTCAAGAGGAAAAAGAAATTGTACAATCTCTGGAAGCAAGGTCAGGCTTCACAGGAAGAGTACAGAGCTGTGGTTCATATATGCAGGGAGAAGACACGAAAGGTCAAAGCTCAATTAGAGTTGAAACTGGCCAGTGTTGTGTCGGACAACAAGAAGGGCTTTTTTTTAAGTACGTCAATAGCAAGAGGAGATCTGAAGAAAACATTGGACTGATACTTGTTGAAGATGGTCATCTGACTAATAGGGATGAAGAAAAAGCAGAGGCATTCAATGCTTTTTTGCCTCAGTCTTTAATAACACTGATAGACCTTGGGCTGCCCGGTCCCCTGAGTCGGAGGACCATGACTGCGAGAACAGTGCCTTTCCATTTGTGGACGCTGAAATTGTAAGGGACCAACTGTATCAGCTGAATGTTCACAAGTCCGTGGGGCCTGATGGGATTCATCCCAGAGTACTGAAGGAGCTAGCACATGTTACGGCAGGACTCCTCTTGATCATCTACCAAAGGTCTGGGGAGGTCCTCACTGACTGGAAGCTAGCCAGCGTTATTCCAATTTACAAGAAGGGCGTGAGGGAAGACCCAGGGAACTACAGACCTGTTAGTCTGACCTCAGTACCTGGAAAAATTATGGAGAAGATCATACTGGGTGCTACTGAAAGGCATTGAAAGAACAATGCAATCCTCAGGCACAGTCCACGTGGGTTCACAAAGGGAAAGTCCTGTTTAACTAATTTGATATCCTTCTATGATAAGGTCATCTGCCTAGTGGGTGATGGGAAGGTGGCAAATGTAGGGTTTTTTTGGATTTCAGTAAGGCTTTTGATACTGTCCCTCACAGTATCCTTGTGGACAAGAGTTCCAATTGTGAGATGAGCAGGTATGCAGTGTGGCTGGGTGAAGAACTGGCTGAAGGGCAGGGCTCAAAGGGTTGTAGTGAATGGGGCTACATCCGATTGGCGACTATTCACCAGCAGTGTTCCTCAAGGCTCAGTTCTAGGGCCAGTCCTGTTCAATATATTTATCAACAATCTGGATGCAGGAGTTGAACGCACCATTAGCAAGTCTGCTGATGATACCCAACTGGGAGGTGCTGTTGACTCTCTTGAGGGACAGGAGGCCTTGCAGAGGGATCTAGCTAGATTGGAGCACTGAGCAATCGTCAGTGCCATGAAATTTAACATAGTATAAAGTATAAATTGGGAGAGGAGTGACTGGAGAGCAGCCCTGCAGAAAGGGATCTGGGGGTGCTGGTCGACAGCAGGCTCAATATCAGTCAGCGGTTGTGGGAAAATGACTGAAATTGGAGGGGAATGGGAGAACATTGTCCCCAAAATTCAGCTACATCTCAACATAAGCTGTAATATCAGAGCAGCTCTGAGATGAGACACAGCTGCTGCTCCCAGGAAAGGCCTATGTAATATCCTTGAAATGGGGAGTAGAGTGATACGGAGGTATCACAGCTCATCCCTGTTATCAGGGAAAAGGAATAACAAACAAGGCCTACGTAATACCCTTGGAATGGGGAGTAGAGTGGTACAGAGGTATCACGGCTTGTCCCCGTTATCAGGGATAAGGGGCGCCTGGTGAAGCAAGGAATATGAATCACAACCGCTGCCTCAGCAGTGATGGTGAAATCGTGTCCTTTAGCTACTAAATCACACCTCCACCCGCCTCCGAGCTGTGACCACCCCTCACGAGAGAAATTTACACCAATCCTAATAAAGTTATGTATGACTAGAGTCACTCGAGCTCCACCTAAAAGAAATGAAAAAGTATAAAATGGCAAAAGACAAAGGGGATGTTAGGGAGAAGCCCCTCCATCGAAACGTCCGGGATCAGTCGACGGGCTGAACCTCTCTTCTCCCCCCGATAGGGACGCCTATTGGGTAAGAGCTCTGTGTTATACGCACTTATTTACTAACATCTTGCTAGCTATTTGGTATTATCACTGATCAGTACTAGCTTTATATTATCACTACAGTATTTTAATTAAAGTTGTTTTGGTAGTCAGTCACTATCACCGGCTATCTACGAATCTATATCCTGTCACGAATTAAAAAGTTATATATTCAAAAGTTCTAGGAACTTTTGCCCTTATATAAGGAGGTTGGGCTATAGTACTACCGAACCGGTGTACTCGCCAAAGATATATATATATATATATACAAAAGTCCCAGCAACTTTTGACCTTATTATACAGACCGGTCATTTTAACTGTGCCAAACGTGACAGTAAAATTGGCGTAGTCGGCAGGATAGCCATGGATAAACTGCTGCAAAAACATAAATGTGCCCCTTCCCCAGCTGGGAAGGAGTGGGCTCAAAAGTATTGGAAGGATAAAAGGAAAGTGGTAGAACGCATTGAAAAATGTCAGGCTGAGCAGCAATTTAAAGAGGGTAAAGGAGTTGTTTGTGCAGTGCTTGGAGCCTGTTTGTCTTGTGTACAGTAAGAAGCTAAAGATTTTTCTGCCCCCTCCAAACAAATTGCAGATGTAGAATACACTGCTTTAAAATCAGAAAATGAGACATTGAAATCATCATTAGCTTTTGAGAGGGAGACAAAAGAAAAACTGGTAAACCAAAATGATAAACTTTTGATTGAAAAAGATAAACTTGTAACTGAAAATGGTCACTTTAGATCTGAAGTGGACAACCTTAAATCAGAAGTGGACCACCTTAAAACTCTGCTCGCTGCAGCACAGCACAGAGAGAGTTGCTGGAAAAACAATCCTCTGTTTCAGTCGAACAAGTCCGTAAGTCAGTTCAGTACATGGACACTGAGACTTGGGACGGGGACATTTGGAGTGACAGTGATGATAATGAAATCATGGGGACACCCGATCCCAACTCTCAGCCACTTCCTTTAAGACCATTAATTAAGACCGAAACTGCTGTTGATAACAGTGAAGAAATTCACACCACTGTGTGAACAGTCCCCTGGTCTCCCACTGAATTGGCAAAATTAAAACAAAAATACTCCAGACACCCCAAGGAGTCAGAAACAGAATACGTGTGGCCAGTCTCCCTTACAGGGGGAAATCAGATTTTACTAAGTGAGGAGGAGGCAGAAGGTTTTTGGGGCCCTGGTGTGTTTTTAACTACTATACCTGGAAATCATTATTGTTCCTTAACTACACGAGTGGCATACTGGGCAGGTGGTATAGATCCTCAGAAAAAAGGTGATCTGCTGAGAATTACCACTATGGGGTTCTCTGATTTGGCTTCCTCAGTGCCAAAGGTGACATGCACACAAGCAATGCGTGAGAGAGACCTGACAAGAAAATCCTCAGTGTTGGCTCCCATTGATCGAGCACAATTGACACCTCTAGTTCGTGGTCTCCCTGATAGTTTAAAAACATCGGTAGCAATTGAAAAAGCTGCTGAGGATCTAAACATAACACCCAGTCGCCACAAAGTGAAGGTTGTTGAGACTAAAGAAGAACAACCAACAGCAAAACCAGCTCTGTGGCTTCCAGGAGATAAAAAACTAACCCGTGCTGAAGTGCCAGTCGGTGCTGCCTGCACTAACATATTAAGCTTTGATTTGCTATATGGCAGGTCATGGAAATTGCCTGATAGTTCATAGAATCATAGAATGGTTAGGGCTGGAAGGGACCTTCAAAGGTCATCTAGTCCAACCCCCCTGCAAGGAACAAGGATATCTCCAACTAGATCAGGTTGCTCAGGGCCTCGTCCAACCTGGCCTTGAACGTCTCCAGGGATGGAGCATCCACCACCTCTCTGGGCAACCTGTTCCAGTGTTCTACAACTCTCATGGTAAAAAATTTTTTCCTAATATCCAATCTGAATCTACCTCCCTCTATTTTAAAACCATTACCCCTTGTCCTATCACAACAGGCCCTCCTGAACAGCCTCTCCCCATCTTTCCTGTAGGCCCCCTTGAGGTACTGGAAGACCGCTATAAGGTCACCCCGGAGCCTCCTCTTCTCCAGGCTGAACAGCCCCAACTCTTTCAGCCTGTCCTCATAGGAAAGGTGCTCCAGCCCTCTTATCATCTTCGTGGCCCTCCTCTGGACCCTCTCCAACTGGTCCATGTCCTTCTTATGTTGGGGGCTCCAGAACTGGACGCAGTACTCCAGGTGAGGTCTCACGAGGGCAGAGTAGAGGGGGAGAATCACCTCTCTCGACCTGCTGGCCACGCTCCTCTTGATGCAGCCCAGGATGCGGTTGGCCTTCTGGGCCGCAAGAGCACATTGCCGGCTCATATTGAGCTTCTCGTCCACCAGTACTCCCAAGTCCTTCTCCTCAGGGCTGCTCTCGATCCATTCACCACCCAGTCTGTATTTGTGCCTGGGATTGCCACGACCCAGATGTAGGACCTTGCACTTGGCCTGGTTGAACTTCATGAGGTTGACACGGGCCCACCTCTCCAGCCTGTCGAGGTCCCTCTGGATGGCATCCCTCCCTTCCAGCGTGTCGATGGCACCACACAGCTTGGTGTCATCGGCGAACTTGCTGAGGGTGCACTCCATGCCACTGTCCACGTCACCGACAAAGATGTTGAAGAGGGCCGGGCCCAACACGGACCCCTGAGGGACGCCACTCGTGACCGGTCTCCACTTGGACATCGAGCCGTTGACCACTACTCTCTGAGTGCGACCATTGAGCCATTGAGTTCCTTAAAGAGTTTTGCAGGGCAGGGTAATGAAGATCGGCTGTGGGTTGATTCTGATTTTTTTTTTTCTGATCTGGGGGTGCTGGTCGACAGCAGGCTCAATATCAGTCAGCGTTGTGCCCTGGCAGCCAAGAGAGCAAACCGCATCCTGGGGTGCATCAAACACAGCATAGCCAGCTGGTCAAGAGAGATGATTATCCCACTGCATTTAGTGTTGGTGCGACCTCGCCTTGAGGACTGTGTGCAGTTCTGGGCCCCACAATTTAAGAAGGATGTGAAGGTCCTTGAATGTGGCCAGCAGGTCGAGGGAGGTGATTCTGCCCCTCTACTCTGCTCTCGTGTGACCCCACCTGGAATACTGCATTCAGCTCTGGAGTCCCCAACACAAGAAGGACATGGAGCTGCTGGAGCGAGTCCAGAGGAGGGCTGTGAAGATGATCCGAGGGCTGGAGCACCTCTGCTATGACGACAGGCTGAGAGAGTTGGGACTGTTCAGCCTGGAGAAGAGAAGGCTCTGGGGAGATCTTATTGCAGCCTTCCAGTACCTGAAGGGGGCCTACAGGAAAGCTGGAGAGAGACTTTTTACAAGGGCATATAGCGATGAGACAAGGGGTAATGGCTTTAGACTGAAAGAGGGGAGATTTAGATTGGATAAAAGGAAGAAATTTTTTACATTGAGAGTGGTGAGGCATTGGAACAGGTTGCCCAGAGAAGTCGTGGATGCCCCATCCCTGGAAGTGTTCAAGGCCACGTTGGATGAGGCTTTGGGCAACCTGGTGTAGTGGAGGGTTTCCCTGCCCATGGCAGGGGGGTTGGAACTAGATGATCCCTTCCAAGGTCCCTTCCAACCCTAACCATTCTATGATTCTATGATTCTATGAATGCACCCAGAGGAGGGCAACAAAGCTGGTAAAAAGGGCTGGAAGGCAAGTCCTAAGAGGAACGGCCAAGGACTCTGGGTTTGTTTAGTTTGGAGAAAAGGAGGCTGAAGGGCAACCTCATTGCTCTCTACAGCGTCCTGAGGAGGGGAAGTGGAGAGGGAGGTGCTGACCTCTTCTCCCTGGTATCCAGTAACAGGATACTTAGGAATGGTTCAAAACTGTGTCAAGGGAAGTTCAGAGTTGACATTAGGAAGTGTTTCTTTACCGAGAGGGTGGTCAAACAGTGGAACAGGCTTCGTAGAGAGGTGGTCGATGCCCCATGCCTGTCAGTGTTTAAGAGGCATTTGAACAATGCCCGTAATGACATGCTTTGACTTTTGGTCATCCCTGAAGGGGTCAAGCAGTTGGACCAGATGATCATTGTAGGTCCCTTCCAACTGAAAATATTCAGTTCTATTCTATTCCATTCCGTTCCGTTCTGTTCTATTTATAGCTTCTACCATTGACATAATAGTTGTAGAAAATATTTAACTTTGTATTGGGCTGCTAACAATTTTAAGGAAAATTCTCATTAAATCCCTGTCCCTTCACAAGCAGGTTAATAGTTAAGGGTGTCTTCAATTTTTGGCTTCCTGAATGAATTTCATAAAACTCTATGATTAAAAAATCTTATATTGTTAAGTGACCTGCAGTGTCTGTAATAGAAGTAGACTGAGATTCTTAAGAATGAGTAGACCAGGCATATAGTAATCAATCTCCAGTATTTTTCCTAGCTTTTAACAATTGGGATTTTACAGTCTTCACAAGCTTGAGGTGTGATATCTTAGTCTATGAAAATAGAATGGTTGGTTTGCATGCAAAATTGAACTTTTTTTGTGAAAATCAGCGTGTAGAGATTCTAAATTCCTGTACTCTTACAGTATTTCTTGGGAATTATTTTTTACATTTAAATGAATCAGGATGTTCTCAGTTTAAACGCACTAATTTTTGTAGAGAAGTCTTGATAGCCATAATTTGCAGTTGAGCATAACCTTTAGACTAAATGAGATGTTTCTTTTTGCTAACCAAGGAGATATTGCTGTACTCACACATCTTTGAGGAATCATATAGTTTAACTTGCATTTGCTCATACACTAAATTCTTACATCCTTAAGACTCAAAAATGAGAAGAGTATTTTTCATTTACTAGTCTAACTTGTGTTCATGTCTTGGGTTACAATGTGGGTACAAATTGAGATAAATAAAAAATACAGAGAATTGCCAGTATTTTAAAATGGTAGCTTTCATTAACTAATTATAAATCTTACATACTATCTCTTAGTAGTTTTGTTTTATATGAAATTTTTGTTCCTGATTTGGTGGAGTTGAGTGTCACGTTATCTTTCAGGGTTTTAGATCTAGTAAATCTTAGTGAAGATTTGTTTGGAAAAGACTACTGTAATCCCATCATAGAAGTCCACCAAATTTGTCAGGCACGATTTGCCCTTAGTGAAGCGATGTTGGCTGTCACCAATCACCTCCTTTTTTTCCATGTGCCTTAGCATAGTTTTACTTACAGGTACTTATAGTTTTAATTGCTGTTATTTATTTCATATATATTATTATATCATATTATATATTTCATTTATGTATTTCATGTATATAATATATATAATAATAATCTATAATATATTATACACAGTATATTTATAGATTATACTTCTATATTCGTTTATGTATTTATTTTATTTAGATATTGTATTATATATTTCATTTATATATGTTTCAATTATGGTTTTAATTACTGGTATTTCAAGTCACCATCAATAAATCAAAGCACTTTTCCTCTCGTTAATGCAGAAAAAAAAAAAAATTAGATTGGTGCAACAGTACTTGTAAAACATCATAAATTTCCTGGCTGCTTTAATTTCCTCCCCCCCTCTTTCAGGAGTGACAGTTCATTCAAGTTCTTTGTGTTCTTCTTTGTATATATCTGTCAGTTTGCTGTACATGTACTTCAAGCTGCAGGATTTCAAAGATGGGGAAACTGGTGAGTATTCTGTTTTCTGCAGCATTGTACTGTCTGTAAGACAAACACTCATATTTGATATAGCAACTGCAATACAGTCTGTGGGGTTTTTTTTTTAAATAATCTTGTGTTCACTGGAACTGTTACATCTACCACTCTAAAAAGCATTTTTGGAGTGCTCTTACCTAGGAACATATCCCAAGAATGTGAGGTACTTCTGTTATTAGACTGATCAAAGTTTATTTTTCACTGTAAGCCACTTTGAACTATTCTTTTACACATTACCGCCCCTATTTTAGTGGTGTGTGGATATGTTATTTGCTCTATATTTAGGATAAAGAAATAAGCAAAACTTAGAGAAAATTATAATAATTTAGACTGTAATAATATACTGTTTGTATATAGGTTTTTATCATTTATTATTTCTAATTATATTAATATACTTACTAATGAAAGTTATGGCTAAAATTTGAAGAATGAATCAACATTGTATTCGGGTGAGTATAGTCGTGTATCTTTCATAGATTCATAGATTTCTAGGTTGGAAAAGACCTTAGAGATCATCGAGTCCAACCATCCCTAATCCCCATTAAACCATATCCTCAAGTAGCTCATCCACCCTATTCTTAAACACATCCAGGGATGGGGACTCAACCACATCCCTGGGCAGCTTATTCCAGTGGCTGACAACCCTTTCAGAGAAGAAATACTTCCTAACATCCAACCTGAATCTCCCCTGACTAAGCTTATGCCCATTTCCTCTTGTTCTATCTCCCATCACTAATGTAAAGAGCCCTTCCCCTACCTCCCCACCATCTTTTCTCAAGTATTTATAGGCCGTAATCAGGTCTCCCCTCAGCCTCCTCTTCTCCAGGCTAAACAGCCCCAACTCCCTCAGCCGCTCCTCATAAGTTTTATTTTCCAGCCCCTTGACCAGTTTAGTTGCCCTTCTTTGGACTCGCTCCAGGAGCTCAATATCTCTCTTAAAGCGAGGGGCCCAAAACTGGACACAATATTCCAGGTGCGGCCTCACCAGTGCCGAGTACAGGGGTAGGATCACTTCCCTGCTCCTGCTGGTCACACTATTCTTGATACATGCCAGTATCCCATTGGCCTTTTTGGCCACCTGGGCACACTGCTGGCTCATATCAAGCCGGTAGTCAACCAACACCCCCAGGTCCTTTTCCGCCAGGCAGCTCTCCAGCCACTCCTCCCCGAGCCTATAGCGATGCTTGGGGTTTTTATACCCCAAGTGAAGGACTCTGCACTTGGCCTTATTAAAGCTCATGCCATTGGCCTCAGCCCAACGATCCAGTCTGTTCAAATCCCTCTGAAGGGCCTTCCTACCCTCGAGCAGATCGACACAGCCTCCCAGCTTGGTGTCGTCCGCAAATTTACTGAGGGTACATTCAATCCCCTCATCCAGGTCATTGATAAAGATGTTAAACAGAACTGGACCCAGCACTGAGCCCTGGGGAACCCCACTGGTGACCGGCCTCCAGCCGGATTTAGCCCCGTTTACCACCACTCTTTGGGCCCGGCCATCCAGCCAGTTTTTAACCCAAAGGAGGGTGTGCCTATCCAGGCCAGCAGTTACCAGTTTCTCCACCAGAACACTATGAGAAACTGTATCAAAGGCTTTACTGAGGTCCAGGAAAACTACATCCACAGCCCTTCCCTCGTCAACCAGGCGGGTCACCCTGTCATAGAAGGTGATCAGGTTTGATTGGCAAGACCTGCCTTTCATAAACCCATGTTGACTGGGCCTGATCACCCGGTTAACCTGTATGTGCTCATTAATAGCACTCAAGATAACCTGTTCCATGACTTTGCCCGTCACCGAGGTCAGACTGACAGGCCTGTAGTTCCCCGGATCCTCCTTCCGCCCTTTTTTGTAAATGGGGGTAACATCCGCCAGCCTCCAGTCCAGCGGAACTTCCCCAGTGAGCCAAGACTGCCCAAAGATAATGGACAGGGGTTTGGCAATGACATCCGCCAGCTCTCTCAGGACTCTCGGGTGGATACCATCAGGCCCCATAGACTTGTGGGCATCCAGCCGAAGGAGCAGATCCTTGACCCGTTCCTCTTGGATCACAGGAGCTTCAATCTGCTCTCCCTCCCTGCACTCAGACACCGAAGGCCAGCTCACCTGGGAACTGCTGACCTTATTATTAAAGACTGAGGCAAAGAAGGCATTAAGGACCTCAGCCTTGTCTTCATCCCTAGTGACTAACGTACCCCCTGAGTCCAGTAGGGGCTGGAGGTGATCTTTAGCCCTCCTTTTGTTATTAATATATTTATAGAAAGACTTTTTGTTGTCCCTTACAGAGCAGGCTAGTCTAAGTTCCAATTGGGCTTTTGCCTCCCTGATTATCTCCCTACATGCCCTAACTTCCTCCCTGTATTGATTCCTGGATGCCTGCCCATTCTTCCAAGACTTGTAGACATCCCTTTTTCTTTTGAGATGTTCCCAAATCTCCTTTGTTATCCAAGCTGGTTTTCTACCCCGGCGGCTCGACTTCCGGCACACAGGGACAGCTCGCTCCTGTGCCTCCAGAATTTCCTTTTTGAATAGTAACCATCCCTCCTGCGCCCCCTTACCCTTGAGAGCTGTCTCCCATTGGACTTTGTTAACCAGACTTCTAAACAGCCCAAAGTCAGCTCGCCCAAAGTCCAGCTTGGCCGTTTTAGTGTTCCCTCTCCTAACTTCCCCTAGAATTGAGAATTCTATTATCTCGTGGTCACTAAGCCCCAGGCGTCCTCCAACCTTCACATCTCCCACAAGACCTTCTATGTTCACAAACAGCAGGTCTAGGGGAGCTCCTTCTCTAGTCGGTTCACTAACCAGTTGTGAGAGGAAGTTGTCCTCCACACTCTGCAGGAACCGCCTAGACTGTTTCCTGACTGCCATGTTATACTTCCAACAGACATCAGGCAGGTTAAAGTCACCCATAAGGACAAGGGCTAGTGAGCGCGAGACTTCCCCCAGTTGTTTAAAGAATAGCTCATCAGTCTCACTGTCCTGATAGGGTGGCCTGTAGCAGATACCCACTACAATATCCGCCTTCATAGGCCCCTCTTTGATTTTCACCCATAGACATTCTACTAGGTCATCCCCAACATTTAACTCTAAACAGTTTAGATCTTCCCTTACATACAGGGCAACCCCACCACCCCTTCTACCTCTCCTATCCCTCCTGAAGAGTTTGTAGCCATCCATGGTAGCACTCCAGTTATACGAGTCATCCCACCATGTTTCAGTGATGGCAACTATGTCGTAGTTTCCCCGGATAGCAAGAGCTTCCAGTTCCTCTTGTTTATTGCCCATACTGCGTGCGTTCGTATAGAAGCACGTAAGTTGGGCTTTCGACCCCACGGCACCCCTAGGGGGGGAAGTTTTATTACCTGAGCTGTTATTTTTAGGATTCTCTTTAACCTCTAGGCAACTTGTGTGTTGCTCTTGACTACACATATCACCCCCTAGTATCACTGAGGCAGCAGGCCGAAGGCACCTGCCTACACTCCCTTCATCAGACAATGGAGGGCCGTCCTCGGCTGTTAATCCTCTAAGTCTGATAATACCCCCCACCCCCTTCACATCTAGTTTAAAGCCCTTTCATATTATTTGAAAAGCTCATTTGTCTGAGTCAGCTCCTTATTCTGTAATAGTTGATTTTTCATTTTGATGCTTGTTTGTAAGTTTGCAAGCTTGAAGCTTTTATAGAATCATAGAATCCTAGAATGGTTTGGGTTGGAAGGGACTTCAAAGATCATCTAGTTCCAACCCCCCTGCCATGGGCAGGGAAACCCTCCACTACACCAGGTTGCTCAAAGCCTCATCCAACCTGGCCTTGAACACCTCCAGGGATGGGGCATCCACAACTTCTCTGGGCAACCTGTTCCAGTGCCTCACCACCCTCAGAGTGAAAAATTTCTTCCTTATATCTAATCTAAATCTGCCCTCTTTCAGTTTAAAGCCATTGTCCCTTGTCCTATCAAGCCATTGTCCCTATAAAAAGTCCCTCTCCAGCATTCTTGTAGGCCCCTTTAGGTACTGGAAGGCTGCTAGAAGGTCTCCCCGGAGCCTTCTCTTCTCCAGGCTGAACGACCCCAACTCTCTCTGCCTGTCTTCATAAGAGAGGTGCTCCAGCCCTCGGATCATCTTTGTGGCCCTCCTCTGGACTCACTCCAGCAGCTCCACGTCATTCTTGTGCTGGGGACTCCAGAGCTGAACACAGTATTCCAGGTGGAGTTTCACAAGAGCATTGTAGAGGGGCAGAATCACCTCCCTCGACCTGCTGGCCACGCTTCTTTTGATGCAGCCCAGGATACGGTTGGCTTTCTGGGCCGCCAGTGCACATTGCCGGCTCATGTTGAGCTTCTCATCCACCAGCACTCCCAAGTCCTTCTCCTCAGGGCTGCTCTTGTACTTGTGCTTGGGACTGCCCCGACCCACGTGCAGGACCTTGCACTTGGCTTTGTTGAACTTCATGAGGTTCTCACAGGCCCACCTCTCCAGCCTGTCAAGGTCCCTTTGGAAGGCATCCCTTCCCTCCAGCGTGTCCACAACATCACACAGTTTGGTGTCATCTGCAAACTTGCTGAGGATGCACTCGATCCCACTGTCCATGTCGCCAACAAAGATGTTAAATAGCACTGGCCCCAGTACTGACTCCTGAGGAACACCACTCGTCACTGGCCTCCACTTGGACATTGAACCGTTGACCACAACTCTTTGAGTGCAACCATCCAGCCAATTCCTTATCCACCGAGTGGTCCATCCATCAAAACCATGTCTTTCCAGTTTAGAGACAAGGATGTCGTGTGGGACAGTGTCAAATGCTTTGGATAAGTTCAGGTAGACGATGTCAGTTGCTCTTCCCCTATCCATCAGTGCTGTAACCTCATCATAGAAGGCCAACAAATTAGTCAGGCAGGATTTGCTCTTAGTGAAGCCATGTTGGCTGTCACCAATCACCTCCTTATTTTCTATGTGCTTTAGCATAGTCGCCAGGAGGATCTGCTCCATGATCTTGCCGGGCACAGAGGTGAGACTGACTGGCCTGTAATTCCCTGGGTCCTCTTTTTTCCCCTTTTTAAAGATGGGGGCTATGTTTCCCCTTTTCCAGTCATTGGGAACTTCACCAGACTGCCACGACTTCTGAAATATGATGGATAGTGGCTTAGCAACTTCATCCGCCAGTTCCGTCAGGACCCGCGGATGCACCTCATCAGGTCCCATGGACTTGTCCACCTTCAGGTTCCTTAGATGGTCTCGAACCTGGTCTTCTCCTACAGTGGGCAGTTCTTCATTCGCCCAGTCCCTGCCTTTGCCTTCTGTATATATATATATATGTACCTTATATATGTAGCTTATATACCTTATGTATATATAGCTTTTATTTGAAGCTTCAAGGTCTAATATTTAGATTTTAGAAGGAAAAGCTATTGTGAATCAGCCACCCTTCTTGGAAAAAAACACCAACAAACTTGAATTAACAAAAAGGATTGTTGTAGTAGCCAGCTGATAGCACGGAGAGCTATGACTGTCCATAATGTACCCGGGTAATGACACTTCTGTGTATCAGTGGTTTTCTGCTAACCTTCAAATGTACATAAGGCAGACAAAGTGTCATTGCTTTAGAACTGGAGTGTAAGGAAAAATCCTGGTTTGTTATTTTTGCTCTCAAATCCAATATTTTGCTTTTTCATAGATACCTTGATTGACATGAACAAAGTAAAAAAGTAATTTTAGAGGGCCAACTCTCCAAGTGTGTGGAGTGTGCTTTTAAGGATACTTGGGGAAGGGGTATGAAAAGTAGCTAGATCATCAGAAGATGCTAATTACAGTTTGGATTTTGGGGTTCTGTGGTAGAGTCCAGTTGGACATAGGGGATATCAAGGCAATTTGAAACAAGTAGAGGAAAATTTTAAGGTTGTTTGGGTTTACAGAATTTTTTTGCCCTTTTCGGTGGAAGAATATTTTCCATCTTAATGTTTTATTTTTTTTAAGGCAACCTGCTTTTTGTGACTTCAAGTTTGATCTTGTACTTTTATGTTGGCGTTTCAATTTTGAAGAATGGGGAAATGTTTGAAGTAGATACTGATATAGCAATCTTTTAATTAATTTGACACTACCTACTTAAAAAAAAATAATTATATTAACCCCAATTGAGAAAGCATCACTGTGTGGATACAACTAAATGAGTTTTCCCACATAGAAGCTCTGTGTGTGTGGCATGTGCTTGTTTTATTTTTGAAGAAGTTAGAAGCTATCTTTTTAGGGACATTTTCTCTTCCATGAAGTCATGTAGTCTTAAATTATTCTGAAATGACAGTATGACCAAAAAACCCCAAAAAGTTGATGAGCAACTCTGTAATGTCTCTCTTAATTTCTTCACAACTCTCCTCAAGGATAATCATCTTTACTAAAATTTTCCTTATAGTTTCAGTGCATACATTGGGCAAATGGCAACTAAGCTGTAAAAGCTTATTATAGAACAGAAATATGCTCATGTATAATTTCCATGACTTTTCTTCAAAAATATTCAGTTGATCAGAACCAGGAGGTTATAAAGCTTCCCTTGACGTGGATACCTGTGGTTGAATGGTTCATGAGCTGTGCTAGTAAAGTTTGTCTTCTCTTTTTCCTTCAGTGGGTGGATTTCATCTCTTACTGGTCTTAATAAGAGTATCCCTGTTGGCATTATGATGATAATCATAGCTGCACTTTTCACAGCATCTGCTGTCATTTCATTAGTTATGTTTAAAAAGGTAAGTTACTTATTATTCCCCTCTTCTGTTTCCTACGTTTGTTCTGGATTTTGCTTTCCTGCTTGAGAGAGAAACTCTCTCACAAAGTAATGAGAATTAAATTATGTTCTTGGGAGTGTGCCTTACCTTTTAACAACTGTTCTTCTATAGTACTTTTTTGCTTATACTGTCAAGGAGTTACGAAATGCTGGTTTTACATTGCACTTATTTCTGCAAACTAAAATGAGGAAGAATAGCTTTGAATAAGAGAAGTTGGGAGGTAAGCCCACAATGAAAGGGTAGGTGAACGCACTGTGGTAGGACCTGTAGATGCCAGGTTGCAATTTTCAAATCTGTGGTGATTCATCAGGCTGAGTGAAGCATGATTCAAATAATTGCTAAGTTTCAGCTCTTATATCAAAATCTTTCTCATTAAAATCAATAGAAGAGGGAGATGCCTGGCACCTCAGAAAAGGATTTTTGTTTCTCTGCCTAAATTATTTTAACATTTTGCTATCAATTAACGATTGTGTAGCATAAAAGCTCAAAGAAAGATGCTTTTCTTCCTTGGTCTCTTTTTGTGAATTTCCATCCAGAAGGCCTAAGTTTGGATACTAATATGCTAGTAAGTTTTTTGTGTTGTTTTGATTAAATGTAACTGAGAATTCTGCTGATGATGTGCTGACAATTCTAATAATTCAACCTCAGTTGCAGTTACACTTAAAAGATTTTCACATACCCAAACTCTTCTGGCCTATTTACAGTAAGCTAGAAATATTCAGCATAGCCTGGAGATGTCCCTTCTCCTTATTTGTTTTCTGCATAAATACTCAGGTACAGAGGAGAAAGAAACAAACAAGAAAAATGTATGGTGAACATTTTTTTACATTCTTTCTACCACATGCATCTGGATTCTTTTCAAAAAACATGCATACTCAGATATGACCTGATGTATCTTTATGGATGAGAAATAGTCTCATTTATAACAAAGAAAAAAGATACAACATGAATTTTCCTGCTACACTTGAATGAAAATGTCTTTTTAATATTATTTGACAATTTTATTGTGACTTGATTGAATATGAAACAGAAATAGCATTTTAATTTTAATACTCAGGTACTTGGGAGTTACTCAGGATTTGGGTTTTTTTTGTTGTGCTAGAGATTATAAGCCATATTGTTTAATACCTTTGCTTATTATGCAGAGCAATTGGTCATCACACTAGTTTAGCAGATGTTTATCTGCATTATTGGGATATTTTATATTTTTTGATGTTCAGTCACAGCTTAGTTTAATAGGTTCTTGTAACCATTTCGATCAGAGAAATTAAGATGTTTCTAAAAAATTGATGTAGAAAAGCATTCACCAGAATGTTATTGACACAGTGGATTCAAAAATACTTTTATGGTTTTGTTTCCTGCTGTTTCTTTTAACATGCACACGTACGAACTCTTTTAATGAGTATGCCAGGTTGTATACAAATTGAGACAGAAGATGCTTTTGCAAGCTATGAGTCTTGCGTTATGCTAAGGATGCAGCCTGTTTGTGTATTTAAATATATTATTTCAGACAGTAGATACCACACACATTTTAGTGAAGACCTACAAGACCCCTCTGAACTTGCAAAAAGTTACAGGTATCCCTACAGTTAAACTGTGTGTGCACAGCAGGGCAATCAGAAGTTGTAGAATTTGTGGGGGGGGGGGGGAAGTGTTTACTCATTTCTGGATCCTTTCAATCATATGAGCAAACCAGATTTCTCCACCACACAGCTCTGCTTCGTGTTTGAGACTTTGCTATTACTCTACCAAGAAATGAAAGGCTCAGCACACTTTTTCACTGCTTTTCCACCTCCCTAGGTGCATGACCTCTACCGCACAACTGGGGCTAGTTTTGAGAAAGCGCAGCAGGAATTTGCAACAGGAGTGATGCCCAACAAAACTGTACAAACTGCTGCAGCCAACACCACGTCAACAGCAGGAACCAGTGCAGCTCAGAATGCTTTCAAGGGTAACTGAATGTAGAGAAATATAAAAAGCCATGATGGTTCTCTTCAATTGTAATTTATTTTCCAGTCACTTATTATATTTCCTAAAAGCATAGATCAAAATACACACAGCATGTTTGTCTCTTCTGCAGCTGTGCATGGGTAAAATGGGAAATGTTAGTTTTATTTTATTATAAATGTATTTATTTTAAAAAGATAACCATTCTCTGCCCTTCTTTAAAACATCGCATTCTAGAATATAAAGCCTTCCATATTTTATGGAGGATAAATAATTTCAACAATTGGCCTGAGAATGAATTGTGGTATATAACGATCAAATAAATATGTTAAGAATTGGGAGGGATTTTAGAGGCTCACTCTGGTATTTTTTTTAACTTCAGGAAAGCACTTTGGATCAATTTTTTTTTTCTTTGTAAGAACTGTTTTCCCTATTTCTGCTATAAGAAGTGGGGTAGACTGAGAGATGTAGAAAGTTAGGTTTGGCTACTGCTTTTGCAATTTCTGCAGCTGCTGGAGGACAAATACAAGTAGGATAGATATTATAAATTCTTTTCATGTTTTTTTTTTTAGGATAAGTCTTTTGATATAAACCTGTAAGTTTACATGAATACTGTTGAGTTATCTGATACTGTTTAAATAGTGTTTTGGTCCAGAATTTACCTGCACCACTTATAATTATAGCATGCGTTTGTACCTATTTTCATGGAGTATTCTCTATCTGTGAGAAATGACTATGGTGCAGAAACATTCTCTGTAATAGAATGTGTAATGCAGTGTACAGTTTAAGGAAGTTAAATGATTATTTCAATCACAGAGCTAAATGATTATATATTTGCTATTTTTAATTTCAGTATTCATGTCTTGAGGTAATCATTTTGCTGGAAAAAAAAAAACAGATAATGACCTTTAGAACACTAGTTTCATGCCCCCCCTTCCCTCTTACATGCAGCGGTACTTCTGTTGTGTTAGGGATTTTTACTTTTTTTTTTTAGTGTAGATTTGTGTTTAACAGTGGTACTAAATCTCTAGCCTCGTCAGTAACTCTGTTTACTGCTTGTTCAAAAATCTAAATATACAGTATTTCATTTTCTATCAGGAATATTGTCTAAAATCAAGCTTTTTAAGAAATGACATTTCACAGATACATGATTTCATTTTAATGTAACTCAGCCATCTCTGTGATTTGATTTAAGCTGGGAAAAAAAAGCTTTTAAACTATTTTGAGTTGGAAAAGTGAGAAATCTTCATCTTTCACAAAGTTAAATTTTAAATCATTGAACTGGAAGCCTAAGAGGTTAAATTGGTGCTGTGGAACTGAATAATCCATAATGGTATGTACCATCAAGATATTCTAGAATTTAATCAGGTTTTACTATAAAGTGATGTTTCTCTCCTTTGAAGGCTATTTGATATTCTTGGATCGCCTCATGAGTCATGCACAATACTTGGGCTTTTTTTTTAAACTCTGTTTTAGAAAATTAAACAGGAAAGTATCATATCCCACAACCTCTATATGAACACACTGTAGTTGAAATTAATTCAGCTCTTAAGGTGAATTACCTTTAGTAAGACTGAGCATAAAATTCTGAGGCCCCTCCATGTTCTGAACATGGACAGACTTTCATAGATTAATTCTTTTTCACTACAGTGTATTCGTAATAACATAAGAGCATTACAAAAAATAAACCCCTTAGCTTAATCCCTGGATCAGTATTGTACTGTTAGCATGAAGTCCCGACTAGTCTCCTTTCTTTTACCAATTTCTTTAAATCCAACTTGAACTTGAATAAACGCAGTAGTTTCACCTATGCTGAAGTTCATATTAATGAATACACTTGCTTCTGAATATTCTCTGCATCATGAAGTTAAAAGTAATTTAAATATTCTGTGTAATAGGGGCTCTAAAATTCTATACTACTGGACATGCTAGCGTTGAACTTAAATTTGTGTGGAATGTTATTAAAAGCTTTCCAGACAAAAGCCACAATTTTCTGTTGAGATCAGGCATCACATTTCTAGCAGCTGTATATCAAGATTGTTCTTTTGATAATCTTCTTAATTTAACTTGAGGGTTGTATCTAGGAACTCTACTATGGATTACTTTTAAATCTAAATTTAAGCAATTCTCTTGGATATCTCTTGGATATGAATATATCTTGGATATCTCTGGAACTTAGACTAGCCTGCTCCGTAAAGGACAACAAAAAGTCCTTCTATAAATACATTAATAACAAAAGGAGGGCTAAAGATCACCTCCAGCCCCTACGGGACACAGGGGGTACGTTAGTCACTAGGGATGAGGACAAGGCTGAGGTCCTTAATGCCTTCTTTGCCTCAGTCTTTAATAATAAGGTTAGTAGTTCCCAGGTGAGCTGGCCTATGGTGTCTGAGAGCAGGGAGGGAGAGCAAATCGAAGCTCCTGTGATCCAAGAGGAACGGGTCAAGGATCTGCTTCATCGGCTGGATGCCCACAAGTCTATGGGGCCCGATGGTATCCACCCGAGAGTCCTGAGAGAGCTGGCGGATGTCATTGCCAAACCCCTGTCCATTATCTTTGGACAGTCTTGGCTCACTGGGGAAGTTCCGCTGGACTGGAGGCTGGCGGATGTTACTCCCATTTACAAAAAAGGGCAGAAGGAGGATCCGGGGAACTACAGGCCTGTCAGTCTGACTGCGGTGACGGGCAAAGTCATGGAACAGGTTATCTTGAGTGCTATTAATGAGCACATACAGGTTAACCAGGTGATCAGGCCCAGTCAACATGGGTTTATAAAAGGCAGGTCTTGCCAATCAAACCTGATCACCTTCTATGATGGGGTGACCCGCCTGGTTGATGAGGGAAGGGCTGTGGATGTAGTTTTCCTTGACCTCAGTAAAGCCTTTGATACAGTTTCTCATAATGTTCTGGTTGAGAAACTGATAACTGCTGGCCTGGATAGGCACACCCTCCTTTGGGTTAAAAACTGGCTCGATGGCCGGGCCCAAAGAGTGGTGGTAAATGGGGCTAAATCCGGCTGGAAGCCGGTCACCAGTGGGGTTCCCCAGGGCTCAGTGCTGGGTCCAGTTCTGTTTAACATCTTTAACAATGTCCTGGATGAGGGGATTGAATGTACCCTCAGTAAATTTGCGGACGACACCAAGCTGGGAGGCTGTGTCGATCTGCTCGAGGGTAGGGAGGCCCTTCAGAGGGATTTGAACAGACTGGATCGTTGGGCTGAGGCCAATGGCATGAGCTTTAATAAGGCCAAGTGCAGAGTCCTTCACTTGGGGTATAAAAACCCCAAGCATCGCTATAGGCTTGGGGAAGAGTGGCTGGAGAGCTGCCTGGCGGAGAAGGACCTGGGGGTGTTGGTTGACTACCGGCTTGATATGAGCCAGCAGTGTGCCCAGGTGGCCAAAAAGGCCAATGGGATACTGGCGTGTATCAAGAATAGTGTAACCAGCAGGAACAGGGAAGTGATCCTGCCCCTGTACTCGGCACTGGTGAGGCCTCACCTGGAATATTGCGTCCAGTTTTGGGCCCCTCGCTTCAAGAGAGATATTGAGCTCCTGGAGCGAGTCCAGAGAAGGGCGACTAAACTGGTCAAGGGGCTGGAAAATAAAACTTATGAGGAGCGGCTGAGGGAGTTGGGGCTGTTTAGCCTGGAGAAGAGGAGGCTGAGGGGAGACCTGATTACGGCCTACAAATACTTGAGAAGGGATGGTGGGGAGGTGGGGGAAGGGCTCTTTACATTAGTGTTGGGTGACAGAACAAGAGGAAATGGGTATAAGCTTAGTCAGGGGAGATTCAGGTTGGATGTTAGGAAGTATTTCTTCTCTGAAAGGGTTGTCAGCCACTGGAATAGGCTGCCCAGGGAGGTGGTTGAGTCCCCATCCCTGGATGTGTTTAAGAGTAGGGTGGATGATCTACTTAGTGATATGGTTTAATGGGGATTAGGGACGGTTGGACTCGATGATCTCTGAGGTCTTTTCCAACCTAGAAATCTATGAATCTATGAATCTATGAATCCTAGGGACATCGTCCTTGCAATTTAATTTAAGTTTTAAGATTGCATAATAACATACATTACCAGAATATATTATTATGGAATTGTCGTGGGTTAGGCTGGTCCGGCAACTAAACCCCACGCAGCTCTCCCACTCCAGTAAAATGGAGAGGAGAAAAATGTAATAAAGAGCTGAGGATCGAGACAGGAACAGAGGAGCACCCACCAACCACGGTCCCGGGCAAAAGAGGCTGTTTTCTTAAAGCAAAACTATTTATTAACTGCTACCTAGAAAGAGAAAAAAAAAAAAAAGCACACAAAAACGGTTACTTGAGAGGATAACAAGAAAACAAGGCCAGATCTTACAAACAACACCACTCCCCCCCCTTTTGCCTTTTCTTGCCGGCTCTATCTCCTCCCCCCAGCAGCGCAGGGGGGCAGGGAATGGGGGAGTGCAGGTCAGTTCATTTCAAGTTGTTACTGCCGCTTCCCTTAAAGGAGAAGGAGTCCTTACACCATTGTCCCTTGCTCCAGTGGATCCCCTACTCACGGCGAAAGCGTGAATTCTGCCCGCTAGGAGGCAAATCCTTACCCCATCGGATTTGCCCCAGGTGCGGGCTTTACCAGTCCTGGACTTTTAAGGAGCTGTAGCCACTCGCTCTGGCGTGGGTCATCATACAGACTTTAAATGCGCTCCGGCGTGGGTCGTCATATCGACCTTAAATGCGCCTCCGAACAGACTTAGATGCGTAAATGCATAAAACGCGTAAAATGCGCCTCGACCTGTGCCCATGATTCACAATAGTCTCAGGCTCAGGTATCTCCTTTAACAAAGCACCTCCCCATCGGCGGGGGTTGTCCCACGGACTCTAGATGTGTACCGTACTCAGGCTCTGGCATCTCTTCTCGATGTGGATCCTCCACGGGCTGCGAGTGGGTCTCTGCTTGCTCCACCGAGGACTGGTTGCAAAAGGGGCTGCTCGCAAGGGGGACTCAGCCGCGGCACATGTTGTTCCGTTCCATCTTCACTGACCTCTTATCTGTGTGGCCGTTTCTCTTAGATTTCAGTCCTTTCTGGGTGAACTCGGCCCGGTGGGCGCCCCGGGAGTGGGGCTCTTCCCGAGTTCCCCAAGCGGCTCCGCCGCCGCCATCCTCGACGGGGCGGGCACCGGCCCGGCCCAGGCCGCCGGCCCGGCCGGGAGAGGGGGCCGTGCCCCCCTCCCTTCTCCTTGCTCCTGGGCAAAGGCACACACCTTTCCGGTTCCTTTGTGGGACGTAAATAGGGCAATTCGCAGAGGCGCCGATTGGCTCAAGCCCCGAGGGGGATGGGAGTCCGGTGTGATGGGCAGCTTCTGCCACCCGGACCTCCTCCCCCCACTTCAAACCATAACAGGAATTTATTATGGAAAAAGTATTAGGAATATTAGGAATTTGGCAGGTAGATTTTTTTTTCCCCAAACGTTTAACTGCTCTTTGAGAAAACGTATTTAATGTTCTACGTATAGGGATTGTTGATTTGTAATGTCATGGGTCGAATGTACAGATTTAAGTCTCCTAAGTGAAATTCAAGGTTCAGTTACACATGAATTGTCTAAATCAGAAATCTCTGACACTTTGCAGCCCAAAAGGGAGGGAGAAGCTTGAGTTTGGCTTTGACAACAGAAGGCTGATATTTGTTAAAATATTTCATACCTAACTAAAACTAGATTTCACAGTCTCATATTAATTAATCAGAGTATGGCACTCACTTAAGATGTCATTTTGAAGTATTATGGCAAATTGAGTGCAAAGTATGAAGCTTAAACACTGGAATGGCTGTAGTCATTGATCTGTAATTTAAGAGTTGATTCTATTTATCTAGGAGATGTTTGTATATTTTGTAAATTACTAACAATGCTCTGCCATCCTGATGAATGTCATGGTTCTCTACAAATGCACTTCTGTCCCTCTGTTGCATGTCTGAGTAGTTCAGAAGTTTTGTATATTTATTGTATTAACACAGTGTCATAGAATTTAAAAAAAGACTTTTTTCCTGGATGTTTGCTCTGTACATTTTGAACAATATAGGGGTTTTTCTTTTATAGGTCAGGATAACATGCAGGGCAGCTGATCTATGTAAAAGTCTCACTTGTTTTTTATAACTTTGTATATAAATGCTGTAATTTTGCTGAAATGAGGAAGCAAAATGTCCACTATCAAAATAATGCATTAGGGTAACAAGAATTAGTCTACTCAACTGTTATGAAGAAAATTCTTAAACACTTGCAACTCACTTTCTTGTACTGTAAACTTAAGAGGGTTAAAGTTTAAACATGTTCTGTTGTTACTGAATTAAATTCTACAGGTATTAAGTGAATCCTAAAATGTTATTGAAAGTAAAATGAAGTTGCTGAAAACAGCATTGCTTTGGTACTGTTTATTTTCCTAATTTCTGTCTATGAATTGCCGCTTCTGTATCACTGCTGTGTCTTGCTTTTTTTTTTTTAGGCACTATCACAGTCTGTTGATTTTTTTTCATATCATATTAACTGTAACACCTACTCTCTAGTATTGAATTTATTACCAGGTTTTCTTTGAAGGGCAAAACAAGTTCATCTAGACCACTGTGGCACAGTTATGTTTGCAAATACACAATACAGAGAACAGTGCTCTGAGGTACAATCGGGATTATTTTGAGAGATAGCAGATGTGAGTTTTTGAAGACACCTGCACATGCATGCATCATTTAGTAGTGAAATTCTTCATCAACTCGATCTGTTTCTTTGTAATTTACAGGGTGGCAGTGGCAGCAGACTAAACAGTTTTTGAATTTCCTTGTAAATGGTAAGCACAGTTGTGCAGCATGATACAGTCATGTTTTATTATTAGAATTATTGCACAATTTAAGTGCTGTTGTGGGGAGATAATTCCCCTGATTTGCACAGGCTAGTTGTAAGCACTAAGTTGGGAAAGCAAGCACACACACAGAAGACAGCACAGGTAAGAGAACTGTGATTAAAAATACTCACATAAAACATTAGGTACATCATTCATGCTAACAAATTTACATAGCGGTGACTTAAGAACAGAATAACAGTACCACAAATAAGCCATGGCTCAAAATCTACTCTAGCTGGATTGACATAGCCTCTCTTTCTATACAAGGCAGTTGTGGTGTATATGTTGCTGCCATGCTCTGCTTTTGTTGGGCTCTGTCCATTCCTTGTGGTAGGCACCAGTGCCCACTGCTTTCAAGGAAGACTTGAACTCTTCTGCATTTACTCCTAGGATGTGAGATACTCTGATGTGGGATAACAATGCAAAATGGAAATGATTTAGCTGAAAAAGAAAGCTCAGAATCTAGAGAACTGTATTGAGTAAAATAGATATAAAGGTGATATAGACAACCCAGAACTAGCTCAATAGGAATGTTTTTTGCAGTGCCACATTATAAATAAAGCCCATTAAGAAAACTTGATGAGCCTTTTAATCTTTTAGATTGCATATTTCCACAGATGAATAAAGCTTCACATTTTAATTGCCTGTATTATATAGATCTGAGTATTTCAAATCAATCTAGAAGAGGTTTTTGTTTAAATCTTTAAGCTACTGTTACTACTGTTATATTCATCTTCAAAATCAGTGTTTCTGTTGTATTACTCTATGCTTAGTTTTTCCACACCATCAAAACTCCAGCCACTTCTTCCCTGGGAAGTCACTTTTCAAATATCTTGTTTAAAAACAAAATCATAAAAAATAAGAAAAAACAAACAAAAAAAAACCCCAAAACTCATTCCTGTCATTGCACATCTCACACAAGTTTTTATATATATATTAAAAAATGCTATAATTTTTTAAAAAAGGTCTATGGCACTTTAGAGAATATAAGTTTACAAAGTTGATCAAACCACAGATGCTTGAAGAATTCTTCAGTACCACAAAACCAAAGTTAAACTGAGCTAATTGGCACACAGGTTTTAAAGAATCCACAGGAAGTTCTTCTAGATCTTATGCAGTGCATGTACATTAAGAAGTAGCTACACTCTGCAGCCTCCTCATGAAATGAATTAAATTAGCTTTAAGCTGATTTCTCTCTCTTTTTTTTTTTTTCTTCAAAACATCTTTGAAAGCTAGTGCTGAGATGAAACTTAGGGTGTCGTGGGTTAGGTTGAAAACTTACTCCCACACACAGCCGGTCACTCCCCCCTCCCCCACCCCCAGGAATGAGGGAGAGAATTAAAGGATAAACGGGAAACCCGCGGGTTGAGATAAGAATGATTTTAATACAGATGATCCAATACACAGTATAGATGCTCACCACCCCCTCGCATGCGAAGCCCGTCTCGTCCCGAAGCTGCAATCCCGGACGAACGCGAGGCCCCGAAATAGAGAGGGGCAGAGAGAGAGAGAGAGAGAGAGAGAGAAAAGAAAGAAAAAAACCAGCAGAGCAACAGCGCAGCAAACGCAAAGAGCAAAAGTGCAAAAGAGCAAAAGCGCAAAAAGCCCCTCTTCCCGGCTGACCCTCGCTTTTATACTGGGCATGACGCTGCATGATATGGAATACTAATTGGCCAGTTTGGCCCTCAGTCTTAAGTTCCACACAAATCACAAGGGGAATCGTGTCCCCCTTGTCCCAGCTATGCTCCCCCCTTATCCTGCCGTGCTTCTGCACTCCGGCACACTGAAAAGTCCTTGGCAGCTTGTTATCAGCGTTCTTCTCAGAGTGAGCCTCTGAGTAAAACCAAAACACGGAGCTCTTCCAGCTGTTAAAAAAAAAACTCTGTCCCAGCTAAAACTAGGACAGTATCCACCCCTTATTCCATACCATGCACATCATGCTCAAACCTTACATATATACTATTCCCTTAGCCATGGGTCATCCCTCCAAAATGTGTCTTCATCTGTTACAGCAGTCTCTCAGGGCAGGAAAGATGACGTGGAATTCACTCAGTCGGTAGAACAGATGACATGTAGTCTTTGTTGCGTGTGGCGCCTGGAGCTCATAGTTGATGTATCCAGCCGCTGTCTGCAGGTTGAAGATGTTGATCTCAAAGAAGTTGCTGGGTGTTCGGAATCGGTTCTGATTCTGATGAAGTTCATTCTTCATTAACCTGGATGATTCTTAATATAATGACATTAGTACAATGTGACAACCATAGCGATGATGGTATGCAGGGACAGGGTTATTCAGCAATTAATATCACACAATTCAATTCATTTTATCATCTATTTACACCCAACATCAAATCCCCTTGAGGTACACATTGGACTTCCCCGTCCTTCTGCATCACCCACCAAGTGCACCCAGGTCCCTGAGCAAAAGCAATCCCACGAATGGGTTTACCTTTACCCGAGGCAGGAATAACCCAAACTGTCTTCCCGAGTATATTCCTCATGTGCACTACAGGGACTTTATCTCCTTCTACAGTACGTAGAAGTTCTGATTGCGCAGGACCAGCTCGATTGGCAGATCCTCTAGTGTTGACTAACCAGGTGGCCTTTGCTAAATGCGTATCCCAATGTTTGAAGGTTCCACCACCCATTGCTTTCAGCGTGGTTTTTAGCAATCCATTATATCGTTCAATCTTCCCAGAAGCTGGCGCATGATAGGGGATGTGATATACCCACTCGATGCCATGCTCTTTGGCCCAGGTGTCTATAAGATTGTTACGGAAATGAGTCCCGTTGTCTGACTCAATTCTTTCTGGAGTGCCATGCCGCCACAAGATTTGCTTTTCAAGGCCCAAGATAGTGTTCCGGGCGGTGGCATGGGGCACAGCATAGGTTTCCAGCCATCCAGTGGTCGCTTCCACCATTGTGAGCACGTAACGCTTGCCACTGCGAGTTTGTGGAAGTGTGACATAGTCAATTTGCCAAGCCTCTCCATACTGATATTTCAACCAACGCCCTCCATACCCAAGAGGTTTTAACCGCTTGGCTTGCTTGATTGCAGCACACGTTTCACATTCATGGATCACCTCTGCAATAGTGTCCATAGTTAGGTCCACCCCTCGATCACGAGCCCATTTATTATGTGGCGTCCCTTCCTTGATGGCCTGAGGCATCATGGGCCCAACGAGCTAGAAATTTTTCACCTTTATATTGCCAGTCCAGATCCACTTGAGCCACTTTAATCTTGGCGGCCTGATCCACCTGTTGATTGTTTTCATGTTCTTCTGTGGCCCGACTCTTGGGTACATGGGCATCTACATGTCGTACTTTCACAATCAGCTTCTCTACTCGAGCAGCAATGTCTTTCCACAACGGGGCAGCCCAGATGGGTTTACCTCTGCGTTGCCAGCTGCTCTGCTTCCATTGCCGTAGCCATCCCCACAGGGCATTTGCTACCATCCAAGAGTCGGTATAGAGATAGAGCATTGGCCACTTTTCTCATTCAGCGATGTCTAAAGCCAGTTGGATGGCTTTCACCTCTGCAAACTGACTTGATTCGCCTTCTCCTTCGGTAGCTTCTGCGACCCGTCGAGTAGGACTCCATACAGCAGCTTTCCATTTTCGATGTTTTCCTACAAGGCGACAGGATCCGTCGGTAAACAGAGCGTATTTCTTCTCATTGTCTGATAGTTCATTATAAGGTGGAGCCTCCTCAGCACGTGTCACCTCCTCCTCCTCTGGTGACATTCCAAAGTCTTTACCTTCAGCCCAGTTAGTGATCACTTCCAAAATTCCTGGGCGATTGAGGTTTCCTATCCGAGCTCTTTGTGTGATCAGCACGATCCACTTGCTCCACGTGGCATCAGTCGCGTGGTGTGTAGACGGGACGCTCCCTTTGAACATCCAGCCGAGCACTGGCAATCGGGGTGCCAGGAGCAACTGTACTTCCGTACCAATCACTTCAGAAGCAGCTCGGACTCCTTCATATGCTGCCAATATCTCTTTTTCATTTGGAGTATAGTTGGTTTCGGATCCTTTGTATCCTCGACTCCAAAACCCAAGAGGTCGACCTTGCGTCTCCCCTGGCGCTTTTTGCCAGAGACTCCAGGTAGGACCGTTCTCCCCGGCTGCAGCGTAGAGCACATTTTTGACATTTTGTCCTGTCCGGACTGGTCCCAGGGCTACCGCATGGACTATTTCTTGTTTAATTTGTTCAAAGGCTTGTTTTTGCTCTGGGCCCCATTCAAAATTGTTCTTCTTTCGGGTTATTTGATAGAGGGGTTTTACAATCTGGCTGTAGTCGGGAATATGCATTCGCCAGAAACCCACAATGCCTAAGAAAGCTTTTGCTTCCTTTTTGTTGGTTGGTGGGGACATAGCTGTTATTTTATTAATCACGTCCATCGGAATCTGACGACGCCCATCTTGCCATTTTATTCCCAAAAACTGAATCTCCTGGGCAGGTCCCTTGACTTTACTCTGTTTTATGGCAAAGCCTGCTTTCAGAAGGATTTGGATTATCTTTTCACCTTTCTCAAAAACTTCTTCTGCTGTGTTGCCCCATACAATGATGTCATCAATGTATTGCAAATGTTCTGGGGCATCACCCTGTTCCAGTGTGGTCTGGATCAGTCCATGGCAAATAGTGGGGCTGTGTTTCCACCCCTGGGGCAGTCGATTCCAGGTATACTGGATGCCCCTCCAAGTTAAAGAAAACTGTGGCCTGCATTCCGGTGCCAAAGGAATTGAGAAAAACGCATTAGCGATATCAATTGTAGCGTACCACCTGGCTGCCTTTGACTCCAATTCATACTGAAGTTCCAGCATATCTGGCACGGCAGCACTCAATGGTGGTGTAACTTCATTCAAGCCACGATAGTCTACCGTCAGCCTCCACTCGCCATTGGACTTACGTACAGGCCATATAGGGCCGTTAAAAGGTGAGCGGGTCTTTGTGATGACTCCTTGACTCTCCAGTTGACGAATCAACTTATGGATAGGAATTAGAGAGTCTCGGTTGGTACGATATTGCCGTCGGTGCACTGTTGTATTAGCAATTGGCACCTGTTGTTCTTCGACCCTCAGTAACCCCACAGCAGAAGGGTCCGTTGAGAGACCAGGCAAAGTAGACAGCTGCCTGCCTTCTTCTGTCTCTACTGCAGCTATGCCAAAAGCCCACCGATACCCTTTTGGGTCTTTGAAATACCCTCTCTTAAGATAATCTATGCCAAGGATGCACGGTGCTTCTGGGCCAGTTACAATAGGGTGTTTTTGCCACCGCTCTCCAGTTAGACTCACTTCAGCCTCTAACACAGTCAGTTGTTGAGACCCCCCTGTCACTCCAGAAATACAGATGGATTCTGCCCCTCTGAAGTTCGACGGTATCAAGGTGCATTGGGCACCAGTATCCACTAAAGCCTTATACTTTCTGGGGTATGATGTGCCAGGCCACCGAATCCACACAGTCCAGTAAACTCGATTATCCCTCTCCTCCACCTGGCTGGAGGCAGGGCCCCTCTAATGCCTGTTATCATATTCATCAGAGGAATCAGCAGGATTAGAGTCAGGGTGGCTAGGAGGATCAGCCCTTCCATTTTGACTAGTGGACTGCTCACTGTAGACTGGGGCAACAGCTGTCCTGGAGGAATTGGAGAAAGTTCTATTCCTGTTGGTTCTTCCTCCCAACTGGCGTACCCTGGCCTCTAAAGCGGAGGTGGGTTTTCCATCCCACCTTCTCATGTCTTCTCCATGATCACGGAGGTAGAACCACAGCTCACCCCGTGATCTGTACCGTCTCTCTTGTCTCTCTCGAGGAGGGTAACGCCTGGTTCTGACAGCTGAAATTCTAGAACGTTCGGGTGGTGGGAAATCTACTTTTTCTCTTAATTCTCGGACCTCCTCAGACAGCTTTTCCACAGCCGCAACACAGGTTCGTATAGAAGTGTTATCATCATATCGTCGGAGGTAGGTGACCAGATTACCTACGGATAGTGGTGCTTCATCGTCCCCGAAGTCCATTATTGCCAATGAGGTGGAATATGCTGCTGGCGCACTCCGTATAATCTTCTGCCACATTGGTCGTGTGCACCGGACGTCATCTGGATCTTCGAGTCTTGGTCTGCTTCTCGCGTCAAGATAAATCAACTCTCGCACAGCCAGTTCTCTCAGATACTGAATAGCTTTTTCTATGTTGGTCCACTTGCTTACATTACATGGCACCTCGTCCTTGTAGGGGTACCTTTCCTTTATAGCTGCCAGGAGTCGTCTCCAGAGGCTGCGGACTTGTGTCTGCCTTCCAATTGCTTTATCAATGCCTCCATCCATGGCAAGGGCTCCCAGCTGCCTAGCTTCACTACCATCTAACTCCAGACTATTGGCTCCCATGTCCCAGCATCTGAGCAACCAAGAGACAATGGGCTCACCTTTGAGACGGCCATAATCTTTTCGAATATCTCGCAGCTCGCTCATTTTTAGAGATCTGGTGGTTATCCTCTCATCTATGATGTCACTCCTCCTCCATTGAGATTTTCTCTGGGGCGAAACAGAACGCTCCCGCTTCATTTCTCGTGATGGCCCTGGTCGCTCTTCATCATCATCATCCTCTCCTCTGCGTTCTGACTTTCGCACACATTTCCTTGGTTGCTCTTCCTCCAATCGTTGTGATGGCCCTGGTTGCTCTTCTTTGTCTAGTTGCTCTGATGGCCCTGGTTGCTCTTCCTCATTTGGTTGTTGTGATGGCCCTGATTCCTCTTCTTCATCTTCTAACTTTTGTATACATTTTCTTTTCCTTACGGGGGCAACTGATACCGTTGTAGTCTGAGTAGCTATAGTGCTTGTCATGGGAGTTGAGATGGCAAGCACAATAACCCGAGAAATAAATTGACATACACCCCTAAATGGCCGATTGATTTTGAATATATAGATAATTAAACATATATTCAGGAGACCTTGCAGGACAATCAAACCGGTTAAATTATTCCAATGATGTTCGGCATTATCAAAATCAACGTAAGCTTTTGTGAATGAAAAGTCACCGGTATAATTGGCGATGATATCCGCCAGGTGACGCTCAAAATTAATAAACGAGCTCCACATCACCATCCCCCTCTGCACCGCCGAATACAAAGACTGAGCCGGTCCCAGCACTGATGATCTTATCAGAGTTACACCGTACAGTATAGCAAGACCCTTAATTACCGATAACATACTTTTCATGCCGGTCCAACACCCAGAGCCAGAAAACCGCATAAACATTCCGCCTAACATCATATAGGGTAGATAAGGTAATAAATTATAAATGTCCGGTAACATGTATGCAAGGATAACAAACAGCATTCCAGCCAGCAACATCGTTATCTCAACCCCTTCGGGCCCCACGTTGGGCGCCAATTAAGACTGTCATGGGTTAGGTTGAAAACTTACTCCCACACACAGCCGGTCACTCCCCCCTCCCCCACCCCCAGGAATGAGGGAGAGAATTAAAGGATAAACGGGAAACCCGCGGGTTGAGATAAGAATGATTTTAATACAGATGATCCAATACACAGTATAGATGCTCACCACCCCCTCGCATGCGAAGCCCGTCTCGTCCCGAAGCTGCAATCCCGGACGAACGCGAGGCCCCGAAATAGAGAGGGGCAGAGAGAGAGAGAGAGAGAAAAGAAAGGAAAAAAACAGCAGAGCAACAGCGCAGCAAACGCAAAGAGCAAAAGTGCAAAAGAGCAAAAGCGCAAAAAGCCCCTCTTCCCGGCTGACCCTCGCTTTTATACTGGGCATGACGCTGCATGATATGGAATACTAATTGGCCAGTTTGGCCCTCAGTCTTAAGTTCCACACAAATCACAAGGGGAATCGTGTCCCCCTTGTCCCAGCTATGCTCCCCCCTTATCCCGCCGTGCTTCTGCACTCCGGCACACTGAAAAGTCCTTGGCAGCTTGTTATCAGCGTTCTTCTCAGAGTGAGCCTCTGAGTAAAACCAAAACACGGAGCTCTTCTAGCTGTTAAAAAAAAAACTCTGTCCCAGCTAAAACTAGGACAACAGAATATAAGTTTACAAAGTTGATCAAACCACAGATGCTTGAAGAATTCTTCAGTACCACAAAACCAAAGTTAAACTGAGCTAATTGGCACACAGGTTTTAAAGAATCCACAGGAAGTTCTTCTAGATCTTATGCAGTGCATGTACATTAAGAAGTAGCTACACTCTGCAGCCTCCTCATGAAATGAATTAAATTAGCTTTAAGCTGATTTCTCTCTCTTTTTTTTTTTTTTCTTCAAAACATCTTTGAAAGCTAGTGCTGAGATGAAATTTAGGAACAACTTTAAACAACTGTCAAATTTAATGAGTGTATCCTACACCTGAATCTGCAATATATACTATCTTATCACTTTCGAGAAAAACAGAAACTTGAGAAAAAGAAATTCTGATTTTATTATTTTTCTGTATTTTTTCCCAGCCTGTATTCTATCTTTGCTATGTGATGAACATGGATATTCTTGCAAGTTAGTTGATTACGCTGTTGCAGAGCACGTTGCTAGTATACCAGCAACAAGCAGAAAAGCTGATTCTTCTTGGTTACAAATGCAAAAGCAAAACACGCCACTGAAAATACTTCCTTTGTACTTAAAAACCCCACTATTAAATTTTTCTATGTTCTGTAGATCACAGCAGAGGTCGGCTAGTAACGTATATGAAGGTTAGCCATTATTTACTTCTAAGCCAAAGCACAGCTGAGCTAGTGCCTCAGCCTCTGTAGCACACACTCCAGTAGGGGGCTCAGGAGGAACATCAGGAGGATGGTTTGAATCACTTTACAGCTGTCCTGGACAAGCCAAGTGCAGGCTCTTCAGATGGTATGTTTGTGTTACAGGAAAAAGAAAAAAAAAAACAGGAAGAAAAACACAGGTGTGGACAGGACATGCTGACTGTGATTTTTTTGTCCTCAGACACTGTTTTGTGCTAGTAATTTTGATTCGTTAAACTCTTGCTTTGTGCAGGCAGTTGGCATAAATAGTTCCAGTCCATAACTTTGGGGTTTTTTTAATTAAATATTTAAAAGTTAATTACCTGTTTTAAACTAGAATACGGTGGAAGTCGGCTGCAGAAGCAGGTGAATGCAAGAAGAGGCTAGATTAAAACAATCTCTTTTTAATATCGGCAGAAGTTGACCTTGTTTTTTGCACAGTGGCTCAGAGATCATCTCCATATCCATCCAGCATGTGGCGTGAATGCACACTGGGTGCAGATGTGCACAAGCTGAGAGCTGGGCCTGGTTTGCTCCATAGCTTGGCCGAGCTGAGGTGGTGTCAGTGCTGCGCAGCAGGCACTGAAGGGGTGCTCAAACACCACAACTGCTAGTGTTTGCCCATGCTCAAGGCCCTGGGCTTTCGGTCGTGACTGCTGAACAAATCTTGTATTGTGAATGACTTGAGCAGTGTATTGAAATTAGCTATCTACCTGTAGAGTAACAGCAATTTTTTTATATCTATAAATAACTAATGGCACACTTTAATGGACTGTCCAGGCATAAATGAGAATCTCTGCTCCATATTATACAGTACAGTGATGGAAAACAACATGCATTGGATGATGTTAAACATTGCCAAGAAGTAAGAAGAGTCAAAAATTCACTTAATATTTCATTAGAATTACTTCTCAGATTAATTCTTCCCAATGCTCCTAAGCCACAGCTGGATAATTTTTTTTTTTTTAAATACCTTTTAAATTTGTTTTCAGAAATAGTTCTAGTAAGTGATGTGACACCACAAGTAATACAACCAACTGCCTTTGAGAAAGGAATGTCATTTGTGGCAAGGTCTGTTTTCTTTCCGCTAATTTAGTTGGAAAAGGGTCTATACTACATGTGGTTTAAAAAAATGGGAAAAGATCTTCCCAGACATTTAGAATTTGGCATGATTTCCTGAAAAAATGTAAATTTCTTAAGGACTCAGCTGGCTCTGGGACATGAGACATACTGATCTGTGGACTAGGAATGAGGTTTCACTGGCAAAAAAAAAGAGTAATACTGTTAAGTCCAATGTGTGATCTACATTAATAGGAGAGGCTAAAACCCAGGTCAGGCTGTTGGCATTCACAACACAATGCCCAGATGTGCCACGGGGAATGGGCACCTGCTTGGAATTTCAAGAGTTTCTAATAAAGGCTGTAGAAATATTTCCAACACTGGGATTTCTAACAATTTTATCAGAATCAGATGAAAGTCAGTGTAACGCCAGCAGGTCGAGGGAGGTGATTCTGCCCCTCTACTCTGCTCTCGTGAGACCCCACCTGGAGTACTGCGTTCAGCTCTGGGGACTCCAACACAAGAAGGACATGGAGCTGTTGGAGCGAGTCCAGAGAAGGACCATGAAGATGATCCGAGGGCTGGAGCACCTCTCCTATGACGACAGGCTGAGAGAGTTGGGGCTGTTCAGCCTGGAGAAGAGAAGGCTCCAGGGACGCCTTCTAGCAGCCTTCCAGTACTTAAAGGGGGCCTACAAGAAAGCTGGAGAGGGACTTTTTACAAGGGCATGTAGTGATATGACAAGGGACAATGGCTTTAAACTGAAAGAGAGGAGATTTAGATTAGATCTAAGGAAGAAAGCTTTTACATTGAGGATGTTGAGGCAGTGGAACAGGTTGCCCAGAGAAGTCATGGATGCCCCATCCCTGGAAGTGTTCAGGGCCAGGTTGGATGAGGCTTTGAGCAACCTGATCTAGGACACCTGGCGGGGGGTTGTGTCGCTGACCCCTGGTCTCACGTTCTTCAGGAATCACAACCCAGAAGGTTGTTGTGATTCCCCTCATATATCAGAAGGTCTTATTTCGCTCCAAAGGTCTATACCGCAATCAAAGGCTTTTAACAGAGAGCTTCAAGACACTGCTCTCCAGGGGCTCCTACCACTCCAGTCTCCAGGAGGGAACTGCCCCACTCCCTTCTGGGTGTGCCCCGCCTTTAACCATCCATGAGTCACGTGGTTCCTGGCTGACCAGCATGACTCACAGCACCCATCTTGATGAGGCACAGGTGCTTTCTGTTTAGCCCATGTAGCAGCCAGCAACTCCCCCAACAATTCCCCCTTTCTTTTTTTGAAAAAATGCCTAAGCCTTAGGAATTCCATCATTCTGATTCCATTTTTCATCGCCGTTTGTCAAAAACCATGGGGAAGTCATTCTTTTATTTTTTTATCATACCACGTTGGCAGTGGATATATCCATTGTTCTGATGATGTTGAATACATCCACCCTGGCTGTTCTGGCTGCTTTTCCAGCCGCTTTAACATTCCCTCTGCGGTCTTTTCTGGACTGGTCTGCGGCTGTTGCAGCGTTCCCGCAAAGGGCTTGCCTGGACCGTAAGACATCTGTGCACGCTTTCTCTTTCTGCTATTTCCTGGCCGGCCATTTGATTTGCAGTTTTTGGCGAGATGACCTATTCTCCCACAAATATAACATCTTTGTTTAGTTAGAGCAGTGGCCAGTGTGGTCATCTCACTTTCTACGGGCCCGACTTTGGCACATGCAATCACTATTTCTTCTAGGGAGGGGTCCCCCAGCAGTACTTCAATAACTCTCCGGCAATCGGGGTTGGCATTATCTTTTGCCAGCTGTTTTGTCAATAGTGCCCGTAGTTTATTGTCATATATTTGTTTTTCTATTGCCCCTTGTAATCTCTCTACAAATTGTAGAAAAGGCTCCTTGACCCCTTGCTTGATCATGGAGTACCTCACCTTGGGCTCCGCCATTTCTGTTGTGCGCATGAGGGCCTGCATCCCTATTTGTTTGACCTGCTCAAGAATCTGGGGATGCCACTGCGCCTGGATTGTCGGATTACTAAAGACGTGACCTGTCCCCATTAATACGTCTGTGCCTACAGCGTAGCAGGGGTCACCCTGGGGCAATTTGATGTTCTCTAATGCCTGATGGTCGGCCAGCTGTCTCCAGACATTCATGAAAACGGAGCGCTGTACTGGCTGGAACATCACCTGAGCCAGATGTTGGAAGTCATATGGCACTAGTACTTCTAAGTTCAGTAACCGTAATAACTGTGTTACTGCTGGAGAATTCGCTCCGTACCGTGCTACCGCTTTCTGCGTATCTTGAATTACTTTCCAGGACCAGCCCAAGTGTTGATTGGGCTGGTTGGAACCCGGGAGGGCCAGTTCTACGGGGAATACACCCGGCCCTCCTCCCATTTCTGTTGCAGTCGAATCTTTATTATCAACTGGCACCTCTAGAGCTTGGACCAAGTCCCAGTCTCCACCCTCTACTGCTTTTATCCGAACCTTGTCCCAGAAATGGACTGGGTCACAAGGCTGAACTGTTGCTGTGGGGGCTCCCAGGGGGTCTAGTTCAACTAAACAGGCGGGTTTCGGTGACTTTTTCCTCGGTCGAGAAACTGGTGGTAACTCCCCAGCTGAGCTGTCACTTGCTTTGGAGGTTTCTCCTATAATCTCTCTTACTGCAGGGGGGGTCATGGCCTGCTGCAATATCTCTACTACAGCTGCTAACTGCTGGGACACTCCTTGCAGCGTTGTCACAGCCTGGCGTACTAGTACTGGCTGCATAGCTCGTACCTGTGCCATATATGTGGCAGGATACAAAGTTGTCAGGGGTGGGGCCATTTGGTCAAGTGGTGGAGCCGTAGGTGTGACAAATCCTGAGGAAGAAGAGGGGGGCTGCTGGGGCAAAGGGTGGGGGACGCTCCAATATCTCCTGCAGGGTGGGGCAGAGTTCCTGCATAGTCCCCGCAACTTTGTTGATCTCCGTGAACAGCGAGGATATATCTAATTCGCTGTCCACACTGTCTGGGGCCAGTCCTCCCTCAGACAGTTCGTTGTTTCCTTCATACCCTTTGCTCGCTGATGCATAATCTGTTAACTCATCTTCTTCCTCTTCTGCCAACCCCTTTTGAATTATATTATCCAGGGCCCCCCACGTACGCAGCAGGTCGATATCGGTTAAGTCCTTTTTTCCAAGGACTACTTCACAAATTAGCTTATCTCCCAACCTTTTCCAAAGTTCTAGGTTAAAGGTGAAAGTAAGGCTAACTAGGTCTTCGTGTCCCGCTGCCCAGTTAAGTAAATTATATAAATCTTCATTACTTATGTTGATCCCCACAGCCATTCCCGCAGATTTAAGGAAGGTGAAGGTCTGGTTTTCCTTCGCAAAGTTTTGTCCCATTTTTAGCCCCCAACGGCTCACCTTGTTCCAAGTGTCTAGGTCGGTCCACAGCTTCTGCCGCTTCTCAAGCTTTGCTGGGTTTTGTATCTTTTGTCTACTTACGTTTCAACGAATCACGTCAGGGTCACCAATTGTTGCTGACCCCTGGTCTCACGTTCTTCAGGAATCACAACCCAGAAGGTTGTTGTGATTCCCCTCATATATCAGAAGGTCTTATTTCACTCCAAAGGTCTATACCGCAATCAAAGGCTTTTAACAGAGAGCTTCAAGACACTGCTCTCCAGGGGCTCCTACCACTCCAGTCTCCAGAAGGGAACTGCCTCACTCCCTTCTGGGAGTGCCCCGCCTTTAACCATCCATGAGTCACGTGGTTCCTGGCTGACCAGCATGACTCACAGCACCTGTCTTGACAAGGCACAGGTGCTTTCTATTTAGCCCATGTAGCAGCCAGAAACTCCCCCGACAGGGTTGGAACTAGATGACCTTCCAACCCAAACCGTTCTATGATTCTACGATTCTTTGCCCAGTCAATGAAACCAGAATCATTGACCTGCTAAGTAACAAGTGGCACACACCTTGCACTATAAGTTTCAAGACAAAGAAACCTGGCAGGGACTCAACTTTAACTGCTTAAAGATTGGTGTAATGGTGTCACGTCAACTTTGCTTTCTCCATCATATACTTACTATCCAAGAAGGCACTGTACTTTAAGGAAGTTCAGTATCAAAAAGCACCTCAATGAAAAGTATTGTACCAAATCAGGTGGTGAAATATTCACAGGTGAGGGGAGCCCTTGGAAACAAAGCCTAATTGAAATAGGCTTCTCCTTTGTATTAAAAAAAAAAAAAAAATGTGCTGACTTTTATTATTTTAAATCCAAATTCTTCAAAGTCACCAAGGTAGGTAAGGCAATCCGATCAATCAGAATTTGTCAGTTATAACAACAACATTCCTGCTATATAGAAGTGATTCCACACCTCCCCAACTGGATTAATCAATTCCACTGCATCCTGATGAACTAAAAAATTCTCAAGTAATTTGCATTCTGCTTTCTTGGGATCCTTTGGTCCTCATTGCCCAGCAAGGAAGAAAGACCATTTCAGTACTTAGGGGCTGGAATGCATGGGGCTCAACTCAATCACACAAATGGTAGAAACAGGTAAATGGATCTGCTTGCCTAGTCAATGGAAAGCAAATTAAGATCCACACACTGGTGTTTTTCCCACTGGAATTAAAGGAGGCAGATAAGGTTTTTTCCTTCTTCTATTTCTTCTTGCACTTTGTCACTGGATGTGGCTATTTCAGCTTGCACTGAGAAGACTGCACAGGTGAACGTCAGAATAGTGCCACCAATAGCTGTGTAGAAAGCCCAGCCCAAGGAGCAGTCTCCTAGTTTGTAAGCAGAAGCATAAGGTCCACAATAGCTTATTGCTTTCTGTCATCCCTAACCTGCAGGGTAAAGTATCAAGCCTAAGATAAGGAAGAGGCCTAGAAATAAAAACAGAAAGAAAAGAGAGAAGTTTAACAAATGATCAGTTTAACACCAAACACAGCACACATAGTAATGGTTATCATGGTGACTACTCACTCAGGATTGGGAGAAGATAAGTCTTCCGCATCCATCCTTCCTTTACTGATTGTTCCCTAGTATATACCATACAGTGTTTTATCTAAACTTGAAGCTATCCTATGATTTTTCTTATGAGAGATTTATTTCATATGATAATGACTTTGTTCTTAATTTTAATCCCTGTATTCCTTCTACATCCTTTGTTTTCACACATTATTAGGAGGTACACGGAGCTTGCAAAACATTCAAGCATCTCTACTGTTTATACTTGCACTTTTCAAATACTCAGGAACGTTTGCATTCACTTTTGAATTCATATTTAGCTGGCCCTCTTTCAGCTTTATTTAGTCATTCATCATAAACATTTTTGCCTTTTTCCTCTGGATTTTTCCTACCTTGATTTTCTTGCCTGGAAAAAATAAAATCTCAAACTGCATCTGCTTATTTGGCCACGGTAGGACATAGTAGACAAATAATACATCCAGTTCAATAAGCTGCTTTCACAATGAAGAGATTCTGGAGTCAATTACAAACTAACAGATCTAAGTACCCACACTGGGATCCTCTAAACAGGTGATCAACTGCTGCAGAAAGAAAGCACATTTCTAGTGATGCATGAGTAAAAGCCTCAGCTCCTAATCTTGCTAAACCACCTGAACACCATGCTGTGCCTCAGCCTGGAAGTAAAAAGCTCAAACTAGATGTTTTGCCCATCTGATTGTCTCTTGTATTGATAATTTTCTCTCCTATAAGGACCAGTCTGTATCTAAGCAGTGAAGGGCTTCATTAAGGAAATGAAAAGTCACATTACAGTCCCTGTATGCCTGATGTTTCTTTGTACAAAGTTGAGAGATTTAATCAAAATGCCTGATATGCTAGTGGCTACAATGCTCTTATATGAGCCTTCTGTATTGGGTTTACATGGCAAGGTTTTGGTAGTGGAGATGCTACAGGGGTGGCTTCTGTGAGACACAATGAGTTAAAACCAGATCTCCTTCCTACAAGGTATGTAACTAAACATCAGGACAGCTCATAGGTATCAAAATTTACTTTCTGTTTTCTTCAAAATTTTACTTATAAGAAGAGGAATAATTATGCAAAATACTTTTTGCTTAAACACAACCAGTTTATCCAGAAAATGAATACAACCTTCCAGATCCCATAAACATTACCAATTTAGTTGTCCTGCACTGTAAAGCCCTTTATTCAACCTGCCACCTTGAGAAAAAGAGCTGGTAAAGGTGTTATCATCTTCTAGAAGTGGTCTGAATGTTATGCTTTTTATGTACAGCTCTAGTTCATCCACAGATTTCATCCAATCCCAAAATTTCTACTAAGTAATAAAACAGAAAACACTCGTCTTTTCTACCCTATACTAACAGATCACCAAGAACAGCTGTAAAGACTTGTTTGCATCTTCTTCAATTCAGTTAGATTAGCCCATTCTGCAGTATGTTAGGTTTTCTTAATTGCTTGTTTAAAGAAATTCAGCCTCATTGAGAAAGAAAAACTGGGTCCTATCTAGTAAGCAGTTAATATGCATAAAATGCAAAAACCATCATGCAACTGTCTAAAATCAATGTCTATGAATGCCAGACATTTCACAAAAGAAAGTCCTTCTTCCAGCGTTTTTCTGACAAAGACACCACCACAGGCATGAATGAACTAAATGTCATTATTCGTGGCAGCAAAATCCATTAGTGAGTGCTATCCTTTCCCTGTGAAGGAATTTCATCACTGCTTACATTTAAGAACCACTGACAAATTTTATGCGGTGTTTCATAGATTCATAGATTTCTAGGTTGGAAAAGACCTTAGAGATCATCGAGTCCAACCATCCCTAATCCCCATTAAACCATATCCTCAAGTAGATCATCCACCCTATTCTTAAACACATCCAGGGATGGGGACTCAACCACCTCCCTGGGCAGCCTATTCCAGTGGCTGACAACCCTTTCAGAGAAGAAATACTTCCTAACATCCAACCTGAATCTCCCCTGACTAAGCTTATGCCCATTTCCTCTTGTTCTATCACCCATCACTAATGTAAAGAGTCCTTCCCCTACCTCCCCACCATCTTTTCTCAAGTATTTATAGGCCGTAATCAGGTCTCCCCTCAGCCTCCTCTTCTCCAGGCTAAACAGCCCCAACTCCCTCAGCCTCTCTTCATAAGTTTTATTTTCCAGCCCCTTGACCAGTTTAGTCGCCCTTCTTTGGACTCGCTCCAGGAGCTCAATATCTCTCTTAAAGCGAGGGGCCAAAAACTGGACGCAATATTCCAGGTGCGGCCTCACCAGTGCCGAGTACAGGGGCAGGATCACTTCCCTGCTCCTGCTGGTCACACTATTCTTGATACACGCCAGTATCCCATTGGCCTTTTTGGCCACCTGGGCACACTGCTGGCTCATATCAAGCCGGTAGTCAACCAACACCCCCAGGTCCTTCTCCGCCAGGCAGCTCTCCAGCCACTCTTCCCCGAGCCTATAGCGATGCTTGGGGTTTTTATACCCCAAGTGAAGGACTCTGCACTTGGCCTTATTAAAGCTCATGCCATTGGCCTCAGCCCAACGATCCATTCTGTTCAAATCCCTCTGAAGGGCCTCCCTACCCTCGAGCAGATCGACACAGCCTCCCAGCTTGGTGTCGTCCGCAAATTTACTGAGGGTACATTCAATTCCCTCATCCAGGTCATTGATAAAGATGTTAAACAGAACTGGACCTGTTTCCTGGCTGATTGGCCAAAGTATATTAAGTATTACTTTATCTTAGACCTGGATAAGCTGTGCTTTCATCCTGCTGAGCCCAGCAGCTGTTTCAGACTAAAAATCAGCAGTTCCTTCTCCTCTATTCATCACCAGTTTCCTGTTTTGTGTAACCAGCATGACTACACAATGTATTTTTCTGACTGTATATTGGTATGGTCCAGTTGCCATTTTTCTCTAATGATCACAAGTCCTTTGTTAGCGAAAAATCACCATCACTGAAGTAAGAAACCGAATCTGAAATTTCAATGTAGCTGCTGCCACCAAGGAAGTTTTTAAAGTTTACTCCCACATCACTAACAAAACTAGAGAGCCTGTATTTAACTGCAAACCTGGCTTATGGCTGAGTCACAAACAGGACTGAGAAGTTACATCCATCTCTTTTTACCAAAAACTGAACAACTCCTGAAAGCTACTGGTTCATGGTACGTATGCCCCAAGCTGAAAAGCCATTACCCAAAACTCAGCCCCTCCCAAAAGGCTGCAGCACTGTCAAGTTTATTCATCAGGACTTTACTGAATTTTATTAATTTTTTTAAGAGTATAGAAAAATCCTGGAGAAATATTGACTGCAACCTACAATTTCATAAACTACAGCTGTTTTCTCACAGTTGAAAACAAAATTCAAAGAAAAGTCTTAATTATGGGCTGTGAATATACTCAGATTCTGGTTTTTTTTCCCTTTATATAGCTAACTATGAATCCTATACTGGCCTAGTATAATAAAAGAAAAAAAAAGTAATGTTTTCACTACCAAACCTACCTTGTACTCCATTTCAGTGGAGACAGAAAGCGTCTCAGGACATGCATCTCTTCTCACTATCACTAATATTTATCATCATTTCTCATTTCATTAATACCTGGTTCCTACTTGCTAGGAAAACCGAATAAAGATTATTTGGTTAAGCCAATTCAACATACCCACAAGAGAAATGACACTCTTTGGATTTCATGCTGACTAACAGCAAGTGGAGAAGCACAGACTCCTCTTCACATATTCAGCTCAAGGCTCCAGTACCTGGCACAATGTCTGAGCTGCGCAAGGTACAAAGATCCCTTCCTGACTCTCTCTCCCTGCCCAAAAAGGGGTGCTCATAAAAAAAAGATCAAGAGGAGCTTTGCCTCCTGCTTCCTAGTAACTACAAAAGAGATAGTCACAGGCTACAGAGCTTATTTCAATGACTCTTGCAGCTTAAACAAAATACACACAAGATGCTTCACCACTCACCAACAGAGCAAATCGTGGGCTAAAGCAGAAATCAGCAATCCAAAGCACTTAACTGTCCAACTACCTGTAACCAGAGCAGCAGCTTCCAGAGATCCAAAAAAAAGAACAACTTCTGTGTTCCTGGGAACATGGATGCAAAGGGAAGGAAAGGAAAAATGTCCATGTGAAAAGAACAAGGTAAGATATGATACCTGAAAAGGAAACTGATCTTTTCAAGACTCGTTTTAGAAAGCAGGTATTCTTTATTGCAGCGCTGGGTGCACGGGGAATTTCTCCTCCTAGCGTGCACACCAGCTTCTGGACAGAAAATTAGTTATACACTACAATCATGCATAATTCATAACATATCTACATATTCTTAAACAACTGGTTAATTTTCTCTCGCTTTTCATGTAAATTACTTCACATGCTCAGTTTTCCTCCTCCACCCCTTTCTTTTGGGTCTGGGGTGTAATTAGGGTAGGTGGTCCGTGACTCAGTGGTCACGATCTGCCCCTGCTGGAATTACCTTTTCCCCCAAATCACTGCATGTTCACAGTTTAGAAAAACATGAGAACAAAATTTATGCAGTTTCTAGGATGTTCCCTCCAAGGGCAGACAGGTCTTGATAAAGAGTCTCTGTTTTAATCACTGCTGACAGCTTCAAGGCTGGACGTCTTGTTAGTTTCTTTAGGTATGTGTAAATCACCTACTGCCGACTGAACCCTTCATGAAACTGTTACACAAAACTTTAACCCCTTTATTGTTGGGTAACAATTCCCCCCTTTTCTTTATCCTTGTGAATTCTTTCACAAGAATTCATATTGTTCATGTTTAAGAATTGTGAGTAGCACCCAAACTCTCCTAGTCAATTTGGTTAATTTGTACCTGAACATAAAGTTTACAATTGTTAGTATTGTTACTGCTACTAGTACTACAAGCAAAGGATGTATTAATACAAGTTCAACACTCTAGTTGCTGATGGTGAATACCCTAGAAAAATATTCCACCAATGATGTTCTCCATCTTTCTTCACTCGTTCCAGGACGTGGTGTATTTCTTCAGCGTCATAATGGACAGTTATCAGAGTTTTTTGTCCATTTTCTCGGGCTTGCTTCAGCAATCGTCTTAAGTCTTCATGTTGCACCAGTGTTGCAGCCAAAGTGTTAACAGTAAGGAATGTGTATCAGCGAATATAAAAAGAGCACTGTCCTTGAGATAAGAAGGTAGGTTGAAGCTGTGAAAAACACACTGTCCCTGGGAAAAAAACAAGAAGGATGAAACTATGAAAAACAAGATTCTGAGCAAAACATACTAACTGCAAAAATATTAAAATATTGTAACAAATATAGAAATCTGTATCCAATCACAGTGTGTATCATACTCGTGCTTGTCGCGTGAACAGTAGTGCTAGACCAATTAACTTGCTAAGTACAGCGCATGAAGGCATGTACAGAACCGAGCTATGCTATAAAAAGAGCAGTGTCACAGAATAAAGCGGAAGCCTTTTTACTCATCATATTGATGCGTCTTGCTTCCCCGTCCTCGGCCGCAACATCTGGTGACCCCGACGTGATCAAGAGGGTTTTCAACGACCACAACGCGGACGAGAGAGAGGACGGCCATCCCGGCGCCCGAGAGAGGCGGATAGCCCGAGAGAGGCGGATAGCCCGAGAGAGGCGGAATAGCCCGAGAGGCGGATCGTCCGAGAGAGGCGGAATCGTAGCGCTACGGACTGACCGGTGAGTCAGGCAGACCGAGGTCTGGTTCGGGATGGGAATGCTGCAATGACAGCCTGGGAACGAGATGATGGAACGGGACGTTGCATTGTCGTTGTTGAAAAGCTTCTTAGAGGAGCGTGGACTAAAACTTGGAAAAAGATATTGGCCCCTGATTGCAGGGGGGTATGCAAAAGAAGTAAGTGACTGAAAAACAAAATAAAAAAAGAAAAAAAAAAAAAAAAACTATAAAAAACAACAAAAAAAAAAAAAAAAAACACAAAAAAACACAAATAAGCAACAACTGCCTCAACAGGAGGAGGTAAGCGACTGGGACAAAGTGCTAGAGAAACCAGCACTACTAACAGTTCTAACTCGATAAAACTCCCGGTACTCCTGGTTTGGGTATCAGCCCATGTACCGGAGGCAAGCTCTTCAAATATATACCTGACAAGGACTTGGGACACTATAGACGTTAAACTTTGGCGTGCAGCCACCTGTGGGGATGCTGCCGGCCTGGAAAAGTCATCATCGAATCTTTTGATCCAGGGCCCCGAACGAAAGACAGACTTATTTCTTTCCCCCTCTTCCAACGAAGTCGGTACACCGGCACCCCCGCGCCGCGCCGCCCACCGCGCCCGGCGGCGCCCCGGGAACGCCGCTGCTGCTGCCGGCCGGGGCCGCGGGCGGCGTTTGCCTCGGCGCTGCCGCTCGTGTGCAGGAACGAACCGCGGCTGGAAAGGACGGAGACGCGCTGCGGGCCCCGCTGCGCCGGTTCGTTCGCGGCTGATGGTCCCCTCGGCGGGAGGGGGCGGCGGCGGTTACGGAGCGCGAGCGGCCGGAGCTGCGGCAACAACAACAAGAGCAACAACAACAAGGGGGGGGCGGCACAGGGCTGCTGGGTCGTCATCGCCACCCCGCCCGGCTGAGGCGAGGGAGGCCTGACCCCCCCCCCCCCCTTGTTGTTGCTGAACCCCCCCGAGAGACAGCACATCGTAACTTGGATCGTCTCGATCGGCATCGCGGGAAATAACTAATCCTCTTTTGTTCCAGCAATTTCAACAGTTAATATCAGTGTTGCAAAACCGTAAACATGCACATTCCATTATACATCTGCGAGCGCACACCACGCTTCCAGGGCCTATAGCAGAAGGGAACAGGCGAGCTGAGCCTCTCACGAGTGCAGCTCTGGTACCAAACTCGTTAATACAGGCAAAATCTTGCAGGACTTCTACCATCAGGATACCGACGCTATTAAGTGACAATTTGGTTTAACACGACAATAAGCCCGCTCAATCGTACAATTCTGTACTAGCTGTTAAAATATGATCATGCCACCAGTGAATGGTGTTAATCTTCGTGGTTTACGCTCGCAGGAACTTTGGCATACACTTCTTATCAGACATATGTATTTTTGTCATCATAAAGTATTGAGCATGTTGCTGGTATTTTTTACAATCCTACTGGGCAACCGATCATAGGACACGCACATGGTACTTTGGAGAATATGCTTTTGAAACAAGAAAGGGGAATGATGGGGAAATCTCCCAATGAAACAATAGCTAAAGTGTTATAGGTGTTAAATCTCTTAAATCGAGAGCTAAATATTTTGGGATGAATAAAATGTCACTCATGTCAAAATTAGGCACAGGCAGGGTTACAGCAAGTGGCTTTCCAACAGCTGACTGAATTGGCTACGAGAGCATTAAGACGTGTCCCTGATTTTTGGGACAGGGGAGGCTTCCTTTGCTTCCATTCGGCAGGGAGCACAGGAACCTTATGAGCATTTCTTTGATCAGCTACAAATGGCAGTTCAGAGATAAACAGAAAATCCGGCTACTGCAGATGTGTTGGTATTCCAGTTAGCCATTCAAAATGCTAACACAGACTGTCAATAAGCTCTTGATCTTATCAGGAATCGGGCAAAAACGATTGCAGATTTAGTAAAGGCGTGTCACAATGTGGGCTCGAAACACTATAAAGCAGAATTTTGGGAACCAGCTAAAATCATTGCAGCTTCAATATTTGCACCAGGAGTTGGAGTGGCACAGGTGTTAACTATACTGAATAAGTTGGGTTGTTAGCTTGCAAAACAAACTAATGCTACAGCTTCTGCTTTATCAATGCTCTTAATTGACAGGATGGTTAAAATCTTTAATAAAGCAGACATTATATTGCTAGTAGTTCTTTCATGCATAGCAATAATCACCCCCTGCCTATTGTCACGTTCCCAGCAGACGGTACAGAGTACGGTTAATCAAGTAATGATCACAGAAAAACAAAAAAGGGGGGAGTTGTTGTGGCATCATACACACAGCTACAGTTGAGGTTTGACCTTGATGATTTAAGCCTGTGCTCTTTTCTGAAGTTGGGAAACACCGATAAAGAGGATGAGAAAGAAAAGGGAGTGTGAACAGCTGGTGCAGGGAGTGTGAGAAGTTGACATGAGGAGTTTGGGAAGTTGATATAGAGTGTGTGAGAAAATGATGTTTAGTTTAGCATAAAAAATAGCTCCTTTTTAGGCATAGCCAATAGTAAAATTAAAATAGGTGCGTGCACTATTGTTTGTAATCAATCACAGTTGGGTGAGAGCCGCATGGACACATCGTGGCTAGAGTAATAATCTATAAAAGCTGCGTGTATAACAACAATAAAGGTCACTCTGCTATCACAAAAGAATTTTGGACACAGACAATCACAGCTGCACAGCCTCCTTTAACAGTAATCATTAATGGGGAGGCTTTTCTGGCCTAGTTGACACAGGGGCTGATGTATCTATAGTGAAAAATCCTGACTGACCGCCCTCTCGGCCTCTGATACAAGCCCTGGCAGCTGTGATCGGAGTAGGTGGAACACAGATCCCACAGCAGAGTGCACAGACCTTGTTAGTAGTAGGCCCAGGTAACAAACAAGCTGTTTTGAAACCATATGTTTTTGATGTCCCATGTACATTATGAGGTCGGGATTTGTTGAATCACTGGAATGTGAGGCTAACCTCAAAATTTTAGCACATCACTGATGTCCAGCCCTGACTCAAGCTGGCAAGCCGGTCTGGGTCGATCAGTGGCCACTAAAAGGTGAGCGACTGGACTGAACTCAAAAATTAGTCAATGAACAGCTCAAATTAGGACATATAATTCCCTCCAATATTTGTTATCCCAAAGAAATCAGGAAAATGGAGATTTATGTTAAAAGATTTAAGAGCTATTAATACAATCCTTTCACCAATGGGTGCATTACAACCGGGTGTACCAAATCCTACTATGATTCCAGAATGTTAGCATTTGATGGCGATTGATTTAAAAGATTGGGTTATTTCACCTTTTTACTTTTTTATTTATTTACACCCTAACGATTGTCCTAGATTTGCCTTTTCAGTTCCAGTGCTTAACAATGAACGACCCACGCAACAATATCATTGGATTGTACTGCCTCGAGGAATGATGAATAATCCTACAGTTTGTCAATTGGTAGTAGATGATGCTCTCTGTCAGGTCAGACAGCAGATCAAGCTTAGCAGATTGTACGTGCCTGCCCTGACCGTCAACGTATTGTGCCTTCAAATACTCCAGCAGGAGTAAATCCAACAGGTTTATGTGCCAATGAATTATGGCAAACTGATATTACTTATATTCAATTGTCTAATCGATCTAAATATGTGCATGTAACTGTTGATATGTTTTCTGCCCTTGTTGTCGCTACTGCTCACACTGAAGAAAACCATGGGAGTACCAAAGAAAATTGGGACAGACAGTGATCCAGTATGGTGCCTTTTTACAGGATTGGAGAGTGACTCACACTACCAGTATCCCTCATTCACCTATGGGACAAGCTGTTATTGAACAAACTCATTTAACGTTAAAACAAATGTTTGATAAACAAAAAGGGGCAGTCTTCCGTATATTTCCCCGCAAGAATCCTTGGACAAAGCCACATATGTTTTAAATTTTCTTAATTTGTCTGCTTCTAGGCAACATACTATGGCTGTGGATCACAATTTTAAACCCAGTGCCATTTTTGCAGAAAAATCAACAGCATGTTATAAGAAGCTGGACTCAACTCATGGGATGGCCCTGCGCCTCTGCTTACATGGGGAAGAGGGTATGTTTGTGTTCTTCCCACAGGTCCATACTGGTTACCAGCAAGAAACGTAAAGCCAACCAGGACTTTTGAAACTACAAATAGAGAAGGGTAGATCCAAGAATTAGCAGAGCAAGCAGAGATCACAGAAACACCGAATGAAGAGAATGGTTCAAATGGACAGACTTGTAATAGAAGATTTCATGTTAATATATCAACTGTTCTTATGTTTCTCATTGTTAGGTATATTATGTGTGTGAAAGTTGCTTGTATATATGCTTTGTGTCTTTTCTCCGATCGGAAAGTGTATGGATTCCACCCGTAGCTACTGGAAGGAAAAGAATTAACTGGTACCAAATTAATGACAAAGAATTACTAACTGGACTTAGTTGTAAGCACGTAACTTTGAAAAGAGAAGCTAGGAGGATTGTTATTGAACAACATGTTGCGATTCGCAAAAACCGCTGTTAGCCGGCAGAGCACATACTGGGCAGCCTTGTTGCACGCACTGGCCACGCGTGCGGCAACGCCGTGTCAGTACCTTTGTCGTAGACTCTGCTAAGGGTGAAAAGAGATGGCTCAGAGCGGAGCTGAGGGAGGCTGCAGAGCACACTGTGTGGATAAACAGGGGACGCCCTGAAGGTGCCGTGCCTGCCTCCCTTCTCCACAACGACCCTGCCGATTGACACCCTCCTGCTCAGCGAAATCTTGGGTATAGTGGAAATAGTAAGGCCCTCGGAAAGGGAAGTAGTATACTAAAAACTGCTTTTGCAAGGCTGTACCAAAACAATATGCTAGTAACTGAAATTGCCAGTCTCCTACACAGAGTTTTATTCGTGCAAGAAAAAAAAAAAGGGGCAACGCTGTCACTGATCGATCACACAAATTTTTTCACCAATCTGCTCGACCTCTTCAGAAAGAGTTTGCACTGTCGCGAGCACAAGCCCGTGCCATCGTCACTGCAAGGCACCAACCCTCGAGGATTGCAACCAAGAGGAGTGTGGCAAACTGATGTAACTGAGTTTCCCACCTTTGGTCCACTGCGCCATATCCACGTCACCGTGGACACTTGCAGCAGAGCTGTATGGGCGACACCAGCGCCTTCTACCGCCTTCCGATGTGTAAAACAACATTGGCTTTCAGCATTTGCTGCCCTTGGCTTACCACAAGTCATCAAAACAGACAATGCTCCTGCATACACAGGAACAACATGTGCTGCATTTTTAGCGGATTGGGGAATTGAACATAGAAAAGGTGTTCCGTACAACAGTACGGGTCAGGCTATTATTGAACGGTGCCATCAAGATGTAAAGCGACTCGCTGCCATTTTGAAAAAAGAGGGGGAGATGTCCCCCAACGCGCGAACTGAAAGGCGAAGGCGAAGGCAATTCAGGAGTTCCCAAAGACTCGGACCTCTCTGCAGAAGAATAGAAGAAGTGCTAAATCTTCCAAAGAACATATTAGACGACTCTGATCCAGATGAGATAGATTTTGCCTTTATCCGTAGTCTGATACGCACGCGCAAAGCTGCAAAATTATACCCGCTAACGCACTGTAGGTGTAGATGTAGAAGGTTACAGGTTATAACTATAGAGTGTGGAGGTTGTAGTCGCATATGTCATGAATCGCAACGTGACGCAGTGCAAGGCTGTGCAGATTGTAGACGCGCTTTAGATATTAACCCATACCAGGCGCTCGCTGCTTGGCTTAAAATAGAGAACGCTTCACGACAAAGGTTAACTGCGTTGTTTGAGAGTGCAGAAGAAGCTATATTAGCGCACGCAGCTTTTAGGTTACAAAAACTATTGACTGTTGTAGAAGTAGCACAAAAGACACAAGTGATGGGTACCAGATATCAGAAGCAGTGTAGACGTCATGATAAGAATGGAGGAGTTTAAGTAACAGGAATCTTAGTTTGGTGCCAAATGACCTATGGAATCAACTCCATCAGCCCGAGAGACAACATTTGGGTAACCATTGCTAACAAAACAAACCAGTCATCAATTTGCCTAGCCCTGGGTGGTATTGGAAACCCATTCCGTACCTGTCTCATAGGAGTACCAACATGGAAAGTGGCAGCCTTTAGAGGGCTAGTAAACACCACTAACCTAACATATAGCAACTTCAATACCAACGATCTATGGAGTGACCCCTCAACAGTATGACGGAGCAGTACAACGCCGGCTTATTCATGCACTTAATGCTTCCCTCCAGTCTAATCTAGAAGAACTAGACCTGCTTGGTAGTATGCATGCAAACACTACCGCTGGGAAAATAGGAGGATGGTTTTCATTTTTGCCGTTAGACCCAAACAGCTCAAATAAAAACAGGAAACTATGGGCAACCTTAGATTCTAATCTTGACAGCGCATCGGTAATTCGCTTTCTATACTCGAGCTGCAATGGCAGCAACATTACTGAACCTCGAAGGTTGCCCGAAGGAATTTTCTTAATTTGTAGAGACAGGGCATGGAATGGCATTCCAAAACAAACAGAAGGGGGTCCTTGTTATTTAGGCCAGCTAGCCCTATTCCATCCCAATATATCCCTGTTGAGAAAATGGAGTGAAAATCACACCAGGAGAAAAAGAAGCCTTCATGATCTAGACTGTAGCAGTGTAGGCAATCCCACATTTTGGAGTGAATTTGGATGAGTAGCTGCCTCCACACTTTTCCCAGGGTTAGCAGCAGCAAAAGCGCTCACCTTAGCAAAACAACTAGGTTGTTGGGCTCGTGACGAGATAAACTTAACATCCAGCATTCTAGATGAATTAACGAAAGACGTAGAAAGCGTAAATCATGCGGTATTGCAAAACAGAGCAGCGATTGACTATTTGCTTTTAGCCCATGGGCATGGTTGCGAAGAGATCGAAGGAATGTGTTGTATGAATTTAACAGGTCCAGGAGAGTCAGTGCATAGAAAACTTAAACAACTAAAGGACAAACTACATGCCTTGAAAGAGGTAGATGGCATCGATGGATGGTTGACTTCCTGGGGAATAGATGGTTGGTTGAGAGATCTCATCAAAACGTGCTTAGGGCCTCTTTTGTTGTTAGGCTTTCTTTTGCTTTTTGGACCATGCTTAATGCAATGTGTGACCCAACGCTTGTCAGCTATAGCGCACGCCGTTTTTGAAAAAAGAGGGGGAGATGTTGCAGCCAAAGTGTTAACAGTAAGGAATGTGTATCAGCGAATATAAAAAGAACACTGTCCTTGAGATAAGAAGGTAGGTTGAAGCTGTGAAAAACACACTGTCCCTGGGAAAAAACAAGAAGGATGAAACTATGAAAAACAAGATTCTGAGCAAAACATACTAACTGCAAAAATATTAAAATATTGTAACAAATATAGAAATCTGTATCCAATCACAGTGTGTATCATACTCGTGCTTGTCGCGTGAACAGTAGTGCTAGACCAATTAACTTGCTAAGTACAGCGCATGAAGGCATGTACAGAACCGAGCTATGCTATAAAAAGAGCAGTGTCACAGAATAAAGCGGAAGCCTTTTTACTCATCATATTGATGCGTCTTGCTTCCCCGTCCTCGGCCGCAACACACCAGTCTTTTCAGCAACGCTAAGTTCATTCCAATAGGAGTAGGCCACAGGTCATGATACAATGTATAGTTAGATTTTAGTAATTGATAAGATGTGATAGGAGCTAAATAAGTAAAATCACATCCTGTGATAGTTACAAAATTACAGATACAAAGGTTAGAGTGATCATTCATATTTCTAGTAACATCATCTACCAAAATGGAATTACAGGAAGTTCTCATGCAAACACAGCCATTACCTATATATACAAGTACAGTTTTAGGTTTTTTGTCAGGATGTATCTCAAAATGACAAACATTCTGTTCAACGTCAAGACAGATGTCTTGAGCTCTGATGGTATTGCTTTCACAACTTAATCCTTGTTGCCCTTGCACAACATGTGCTAATGTCAATAGTTTGCCATTTATTCTCACTCTTTCGTGCCCATACTCTATGTTCCAAGGGATATAGTGTAGTTCCATTGTGATTCAATCCTAATGCAATGATTGGATATATTGTGTATACCGAAGCATTGTCTATAGTTAACACAAAGGCTGTGACCATATCATTTTTGGGATCATAAGTAAAATTAACTAACCGCCACCAAGATTGGAATCTTTTTTCAAAATTATTTGCCTTGTCCCATATCACTTTCCGAATCTCATTGGGTAAAGTGTCTTCTTCACCTTCTTTTATAATCATAGCTGTTGTGGATTGGATCCACAGTTGAGCTTGGATGCAGCTGAGAGCTAAAGAGATATTGTTTTGGGCTGCACCAAATGCACCTATAATGGACTGATGGTCTCTTTATGTTCTCCCACTGAGGTAACGTACGTGATAAAAGCCACTGTTCACTTCCCAGAGCCAAAAGGGAAGACCGTAAAGGATGTTCCAATTTGTTTAGGTCACTAGTTATTGTAACTAATTTACTCATTAGGACCTCAGAGTCTATATTATTTAGAACTCCCGTTCCTGTTCCCAAGATACCGGTAACATCCCTCTTCAGTCGTTTTTCGGGGAAGATATTTCGTCTATGTAACCACATTGTCCACCCCATGTAAGAGGTTTTCAGAAATGGTGAACAAGCTGGCTGGATAGTGGAGATGTTACTTTGCATTGACAATTCAACTCGTCTGAGGGATCATGACAGGTTAAACAATAACTGCTGTTGTCCCGTATTCTGAATTACATAAGGTCCAATTTCAAAAAATAGAGTATTTGGCATAGGTGGCGTTGTGCTAGATGGACTTGTTATCATGTTAGGGCTGGGAGTGATTGTTGTCACTGGTTCAATAATGCCCATTTTGAATTTAAATGTGAGTGCCATGTCACCTTTCTGAGTATTCCAGAGGCAGATTATAAAGACAGGCTGGGTTAATGTAAAATTGCTCCAGCATTCTAGTTTTTCATTTTCGAGGGCACAAAGATTCTTTGTGAGCACAGAATTATTGGTTCCTTCTACAGTAATTTGAGTCGCTTTCTCATGGATGGTTCCATTGATCATTCGGCAACCTATTTGGATCCCTTCTCCGATTGTTCCCATCAAGAGGGGAGCCTCACTGTCCTTGTCCCAGCCCCACTCATGTTCTGAGTATATTTGCATTCCATGCATAACCACAGTAGCTAAAATTAAGTTCAAAGATGGTCCCATACTTGCTGTGGACTTAAGGTAGGTGTGAGACCATGGACAACTTAGAGTGGAAGTGTTTACCATTTCAATCATACTTACCAGAACAGTGACAATTAGCACCGGGTCAGTCTTATTGTAGTTGGTCCTGTGCTTCTGCTGTCCATTGTTCCTCAGGCGCTTTCTTCACCCAGGAGTAATGAATCCAAGCAGGTCATTCTCTGATCTTGATCGCTGTGTAGGTTGTCAGCAATATCTGGAACGGTCCATTCCACTTTTCCTCAAGGGGGTGACCTGAAATGGTTTTAACAGAAACCCAATCTCCAGGTTTGAATGTATGCACTGGAGAATCTAATCCCTGTGCCCTGGTGGACATTACTACTTTGTTTACTTCTTCCAATTGTTTTCCTAATGCTATCAGATATTGTTGTAAGCCCATTTCTCCAACTTGGCTGAGATCTTGCCCTTGATACCTAGTTTGAAATGGTTTCCCATATAAGATTTCAAAGGGACTCAATTTTTCCTTAGTTCTTGGTTTAATTCAAAGCCTTAATAAGGCAATTGGAAGGACCTGATCCCATCTCAAGTTGGTTTCTTGACAAATCTTGCTTAATTGTGTTTTTATTAAGTGATTCATTTTCTCCACCTGCCCGCTTGCTTGGGGTCGATAAGGTGTATGCAATTTCCAGTCAATTTCTAAAAATTTACTAACAGATTGTACTACTTGCGATACAAAATGCAGCCCTCTGTCTGAAGAGATTACTTCAGGGACTCCAAACCGAGGGATGATTTCCCTTAGCAAAACTTTAGTCACTTCTCGGGCTTTTTTAGTCCGACAGGGAAATGCTTCAGGCCATCCGGAATAGGTATCTGTTAATACTAACAGATATCTATACTCCCCTTTTCTAGGCAATTCCGAGAAGTCTATTTGCCAGTTTTGACCTGGAACACATCCTTTGCCAATGTTTCCAAACTTTACCTGGTTCTCTACCTTTGAGTTATTCTTTAAACAGGTTTCACATTTACTAACCACATTTTTCACAGTTTGAAATAAATTTTGTGCTATTATTTGCTTAGAGAGAGAATTATATAAAGCTTCTGTTCCCCAATGAGTTTTGCCATGCTCAGTTTTTATCAACATCCATAGTATTCTAAAGGGAACTATTATTCGATTGTCCTCTACTGTTGCCCATCCTGATGGATTAACCTTAGCTTTTAAATCTTTGATAAGCTTTTATCTTTTTCATCATATTCTACCTTTTCAGGTAGTGATAAGGATTTTTCCGGGATCAAACTTAATACCTCACCTTGTTCCGCTGCTTGCCTCGCCTTATGATCAGCCAATTCGTTACCCACCTCCTTGTCAGTGTTACCTTTTTGATGTCCTTTACAACACATGATGGCCACAGCTGTTGGAAGCTGAACTGCTTCTAAAAGTCACAATATCATATCGGCATGTTTAATACCTTTTCCTTGTGTGGTTAAAAGCCCTCGTTCTTTCCAGATCGCTCCATGAGCATGTACTACACCAAAGGCATACCTTGAATCTGTCCATATATTTACTCGCAGTCCTTCAGCAAGCTCCAGCGCTCTCACCAAGGCAATTATTTCTGCCCTCTGTGCCCACGTACCTTTTGGGAGAGATCTTGCTTCTATTACCTGATCAGTTGATGTCACCGCATACCCGGCCATTCGGACTCCATTCTTCACAAAGCCGTTCGCGTCTGTGTACCAGGTATGATTGGCCTCTTCCAGTGGTTCTTCTTTCAGGTCCATAGACCTTCTTTCTGCTCGCATAGACAGTTTCAATTGTCTCTATGCAGTCATGTACGATGGGGTTGGTTTCCTGTTTATCACTCAGGAAAGAGGCAGGGTTAACTATTGTAGATGGTTACCCGGGACATAGAGAAGGCTGAGGTACTTAATGAATTTTTTGCCTCAGTCTTCAATGGTAAAGCCTCTTGTCTTACCACCCAAGCTGTGGAAAGAACTAGCAGGGACTGTGAGGATGAACCACCGCCCACTGTACTTGAAGACCAGGTTCGAGAACATCTGAGGAACTTGAAGGTGCACAAGTCCATGGGACCTGATGAGATCCATCCGCGGGTCCTGAAGGAACTGGCGGATGAAGTTGCCAAGCCACTGGCTATTGTATTCGAGAAGTCGTGGCGGTCTGGCGAGGTCCCCGATGACTGGAAGAGAGGGAACATAACCCCCATTTTTAAAAAGGGGAACAAGGAGGACCCGGGCAACTACAGACCGGTCAGCCTCACCTCTGTGCCTGGCAAGGTCATGGAGCAGATTCTCCTGGGAACCATGCTAAGGCACCTGGAGAGCAAGGAGGTGGTGGGTGACAGCCAACATGGCTTCACCAAAGGCAGATCGTGCCTGACCAACTTGGTGGCCTTTTACGATGGGGTGACAGCATCGGTGGACAAGGGTCGACCAATGGATGTCATCTACCTGGACTTGTGCAAAGCTTTTGACACTGTCCCGCACGACATTCTTCTCTCTAAATTAGAGAGTCATGGGTTTGATGGATGGACCACTCGGTGGATAAGGAATTGGCTCAATGGCCGCACTCAGAGAGTAGTGGTCAACGGCTCGATGTCCAAGTGGAGACCGGTCACGAGTGGCGTCCCTCAGGGGTCCGTGTTGGGCCCGACCCTCTTCAACATCTTTGTCGGTGACGTGGACAGTGGCATGGAGTGCACCCTCAGCAAGTTCGCCGATGACACCAAGCTGTGTGGTGCCGTTGACACGCTGGAAGGGAGGGATGCCATCCAGAGGGACCTTGACAGGCTGGAGAGGTGGGCCCGTACCAACCTCATGAAGTTTAACCAGGCCAAATGCAAGGTCCTACATCTGGGTCGTGGCAATCCCAGGCATAAATACAGACTGGGTGGTGATTGGATCGAGAGCAGCCCTGAGGAGAAGGACTTGGGAGTACTGGTGGACGAGAAGCTCAATATGAGCCGGCAATGTGCTCTTGCGGCCCAGAAGGCCAACCGCGTCCTGGGCTGCATCAAGAGGAGTGTGGCCAGCAGGTCGAGGGAGGTGATTCTCCCCCTCTACTCTGCCCTTGTGAGACCTCACTTGGAGTACTGCGTCCAGTTCTGGAGCCCCCAACATAAGAAGGACATGGACCAGTTGGAGAGGGTCCAGAGGAGGGCCATGAAGATGATAAGAGGGCTGGAGCACCTTTCCTATGAGGACAGGCTGAAAGAGTTGGGGCTGTTCAGCCTGGAGAAGAGGAGGCTCCGGGGTGACCTTATAGCGGTCTTCCAGTACCTCAAGGGGGCCTACAGGAAAGATGGGGAGAGGCTGTTCAGGAGGGCCAGTTATGATAGGACAAGGGGTAATGGTTTTAAAATAGAGGGAGGTAGGTTCAGGTTGGAAATTAGGAAAAAATTTTTTACTATGAGAGTGGTAGAACACTGGAACAGGTTGCCCAGAGAGGTGGTGGATGCTCCATCCCTGGAGACGTTCAAGGCCAGGTTGGACAAGGCCCTGAGCAACCTGATCTAGTTGGAGATATCCCTGTTCCTTGCAGGGGGGTTGGACTAGATGACCTTTGAAGGTCCCTTCCAGCCCTAACCATTCTATGATTCTATGATTCTATGTAATGATTTCCACATTGTCCTGCTCCATCAGGATCGCCTGATATTTTAAGAATCTTGATGGTGATCAAGCGCAAAGCAGGGGCTCTCATCAGTTCTAATTTTAATTCTTTGAAGGCTCTTCTGGCCTCATCAGTCCAGATTAATTGTTTCATTGTCTTTCAGTAGTTCATATAAAGGTTTCACTAACAGTCCATGATTATGAATCCATAAATGACACCAACCTGTCATTCCCAGAAAAGTTCGAAGTTCCTTTACCATAGTTGGTTCTGGATTCTTGCAGATGGTCTCCTTTCTTTCATTTCCGAGCTGTCGTTGTCCTTTGGAAATCAGGTATCCCAAGTAGATCACTTCTCTCTGCAGGATTTGGGCTTTCTGTAATGACACTCAATAACCACTTAATCCAAGGAAGTTCAATAAATTCACAGTCCATTCTTTACACTCTTCTCTTTTCTGTAGCTATCAAAATATCATCCACATATTGTAAAAGAATGCCATTGCCTGGAGGCCTTTCCCAAAGTTCCAATTCCCTTGCTAATTGGTTCCCAAAAATTTTAGGGCTGTTTTTAAATCCTTGAGGTAACACTGTCCAAGCGAGTTGAGTTTTACGTCCCGAAACGGGGTTTTCCCATTCAAAAGCAAATAAATTATGGCTTTCAGGGGCCAAGGTGAAGCAAAAGAATGTATCCTTTAAATCCAGAACTGTGAACCATTCATATGTTTCTTTCAGACTGGTTAACAAAGTGTACGGGTTTGCTACTACTGGATACAGATCCTCCACAATTCTGTTTATTGCTCTTAAATCTTGTACTATTCTGTATTTCCCATCTAGTTTCTTTACTGGTAAAATTGGGGTATTATATTCTGACTCACATTCAATCAGTAACCCAAACTTTTGGAATTTTTCAATTGTTTCTTTTATGCCCTTTCGGTCTTCCAACCTTAAAGGATATTGTTTTATTCTAACTGCACCAGAACCAGGTTTTACTTCCACCTTTATCGGTACAGTGTTCTTTGCTTTACCTGGAATCTCAGAAGCCCATACCCCTGGATACACTTGATCCAAAATTTCTTCAATCTCTGAGGTACCCTCAGTTTGTTTTTCAATTTGGATCATAGCCAAACTTAAGACTTCAATTAATCGATCATCTTTTACTTTGAATTCTACCTTACCCTTTTCAAAAATTATTTGTGCTTCCAATTGCTCTAATAGGTCCCGTCCAAGTAAAGGTTTTGGAGATTCTGGTAAATAAAGGAATTGGTGAATCCCTACTTGTTTTCCAATCTGAAATTTAATTGGCTGTAGAAAAAAAGCCTTTTTCTGCTGGCCAGTGGCTCCTATTACAGTTACAAAATCATAATCTACAGATATTAGTTCTTGATTCAATACAGAATATGAGGCACCCGTATCTATTAAAAATTCTACCTCCTCATTCTGATTCCCTAGCTTTAATTTAACCAGTGGATCCGCCAGGGTAGATTCCCCAGGTCCCCGTCATTTAGCTTCAGCAACCACCTCAGGCTTTAATTTAGGGCATTCCTTTCTCCAATGCCCTCGTTTTCCACAGTAGGCACACTGATTTGATCGTAATGTTGTTTGGAAACTCCCTCGAGATCCCCGGGGAGGCCCTCCTCTGCCTCTGCCTCCAGGGGGTCCTTGGGGTCCTGCACTTTGTTGTTGTAATGCCGAGATTGTCGCTGTGGCTAATGCTCTACTTAATTTTCTCCTTTCATTGCTTTCTCTGTTCCTGTACACCCTCCATGCTTCTTCAATTAATTTTTCTAAATTCTGCACTTCAGGCTCTTTTAGTTTTTGGAGTTTTCTTCTAATATCGTCTGATGACTGGCCCAAAAACAACGATACCAATTGTTGCTGCCCTATTTCAGATGAGGGGTCTAAAGTAGTATATTTATGCATTGCCAATCGTAATCTGTCTAAGAATTCCGTGGGGGTTTCGGTTTGCCCTTGCTTTACAGCATAAAGTGCTGACCAATTTACAGCCTTTGGGATCGCGTTTTCTAGTCCAAATTTTATCCAAATTTGATATTGCTTTCATGTGCACTGGTCTGTATTATCATTCGGATCCCAGTGCGGGTCAATCAGGGGAACACACGGATCGACTCCGCCTGCCAGCCTTCCAGCTGTAGGCTGTAATTTGAGCCTGCACTTGAGTTCAGGCTGTTTTTAGAATTAACTGTTTCTCAGTTTCACTCATTGCATCTAACAGTATATCTATATCTTTCCAGTCTGGGTTTTGATTTTTAACTATGAATTCAAATCTTTTGCTAATTCTTAATGGATCATCTCTATAATTTTTAACCTCTTCCCTCCAGGTGTCCAAATCTCCTATATAAAAAGGGACCTTAATTGTCATCAGTCCTGCCAGCCCCATAGCTTCTCTAAGTGGTGCCTGGAGAATTGGTCCTGTTTTACTACGCGTTCGGGCAGTAATCGGGGTTGATTCCCCCACTGCTGCAGGAGGTGGTGGTGGTGGCGCTGATGCAGGGGGTGATGTTGATGGTGATCCCCCCACTGCTCCCCCTCCTGAGTTACTGTTCCCATTGTTCCCATCAGGAAACCCCATGGCTAATGCAGGAGGTGGTGATATATAATCTTCAATCCTTTCCTCACCTTCATGATCTTTTGTTTTCAAACACCTTTCTCCAATACTACATGCTGAACAACATCGTTTCAGCTTTCCTTGTTCCTTCTTTTTATCTTTCTCTAGTGCCAAAATAAAGGGGTCTTTAGGGGCTAAATTTATACCACATTCCTTTTGCCACTCAGGATGATCTCTTAAAGTGAAAAACATATCAGCATATAACACCTCATCCCATTTTTTAATTTCTTCTGAGAAACAGCATCAATTGCAATAGTGTATTATCATTCAAAGTTCCATTATTTGGCCATTTTTCCCCCTCTTCCAATTTATATAACGGCCACCACTGGTTACAGTATTTAACTAAAGTTTTCTTATTTACATTTCCTCCCGGGGGACCCCCAATATCTTTCCAATGTGCTAAGACACATCCTAACGGACTCTTTTTTAAAGTTTCCCCGCTCTGTTGGTTACCCATTATTTGCTGGATTATTATTATCCCAATCCTGTTGTTACCAAACAAACAACTAGAATTAAAATCACGCCTCCTAGATATAACCAATTATCATTAAAATAACTCGTTCACTCTTATTTTCTATTGCTTCATCTACCTCTGGCTGTTTCCCTCACGGGAGGACAGAACCACGGATCCAGACTCCGCACTCACTTTGTACTAAAAGCACGTCTCAGTCACACACACACAGAACAAAACCAAGTTTTACAACTACAACCACAAAAAAAATCCAACCATACAAACAATTAATACAACTCTTAAAATCACACAAACACACACATAGAATTCAATCATTAATATTTCAGCTTCCAGATGGTTTCCGGTGGGACTGGAACCCACAGTTGTAGTCACTTAAGTGTTTTTAAGGCACCTTTGGTGGGACTGGAACCCACAATTGTAATCGCTCCCATAACCAAAGTATACCTTTGAGGCACTAGCTGCCCGGTATACGCTATCTTGCGTACGGCTTACAGAGAGCTACCTTAATGGACCGGTCCCCAACCCAAAAGAATCAAAAAGAATACCTTTTCTAAGATGGAAGATGGTCCTTGTCTGTTCCTGCAGTGATCCGATTGAGGCGAGGAGTCCCTCTGGGGAAATCCCCGGGGGTGCCCAAGGGAGTCCTGTTCTCAGTGGGTCCTGCAGCCGAACAGAGAGAGTCCCATCTGGGTCGCCAAATCTGATACCTGAAAAGGAAACTGAACTTTTCAAGACTCGTTTTAGAAAGCAGGTATTCTTTATTGCAGCGCTGGGTGCACAGGGGATTTCTCCTCCTAGCATGCACACCGACTTCTGGACAGAAAATTAGTTATACACTACAATCATGCATAATTCATAACATATTTACATATTCCTAAACAACTGGTTAATTTTCTCTCGCTTTTCATGTAAATTACTTTGCATGCTCAGTTTTCCTCCTCTGCCCCTTTCTTTTGGGTCTGGGGTATAATTAGGGTAGGTGGTCCGTGAGTCAGTGGTCACGATCTCCCCCTGCCGGAATTACCTTTTCCCCCAAGTCACTGCACGTTCACAGTTTAGAAAAACATGAGAACAAAGTTTCTGCAGTTTCTGGGATGTTCCCTCCAAGGGCAGACAGGTCTTGATAAAGAGTCTCTGTTTTAATCACTGCTGACAGCTTCAAGGATGGACGTCTTGTTAGTTTCTTTAGGTGTGTGTAAATCACCTACTGCCGACTGAACCCTTCATGAAACTGTTACACAAAACTTTAACCCCTTTATTGTTGGGTAACAGATATAGCAGGGGTAGCAAGGGCAGGAGAGATTATGATGCTGCTTGGAAAGGCAAGGTTTGCTTTTAAACAGGTGAAATGGTTAAATGTGATATGAATAACTTGGCAGTCTCTATGCTCTTCCACCTTTGGCCTAAGGAGCACCACACGACCATTTTATGCAACACGAAAAAGCCAAAGGGCTGTTTCTATGGCTAATGCTGTAGTCTTGATCTATATCTAACACACATCCAAGAAGCAGCAGTTGAGCAAAAATCACTTACAGGTCAGTCTGTGGCTGGATGATCCACAAGGGAAAAAACCATGGTAAATCCTCAGCACTGATGAGGATCCATCAGGATACCAGCATCCATAGGGCAGAGTCTGGCCAGGTCCCTTACATCGCTGTTTATTTGATAGAAGTTTATGCTTAATTGCCTATATCCCTGCCTTTCTGTAGCCACTGCTCAGCCCCTGGGGCTCATCTGCCTGCAGCTCTCTCATTTTGATTATTTATTTGCATTATTCCAGAGCCTAGCAGCTCTGTTCATAATTTCTGCCTCCAATAGCTGACAACCTACTTTTCAGACAAGACACACAGAGACAGAGAGCAAGGCAGAAGCAAGATAATCCCAACCAGTACACCAGCAATAGTTTCATCACATCCATAGCCTGACCATTACTAAGTTTTTCTTTTACAGCCTTTGCAACAAGATAAGAAAAATGCCTGTATTTGGTTTTCATGGCAAGGTTTTGGTAGCAAGGGAGTCTACAGGGGTGGCTTCTGTGAGAAGATGCCAGAAGCTTCCCCTATGTCCAATAGAGTCAATGCCAGTCAACTCCAAGATGTATCCACCGCTGGCCGAGGCTGAGCCAATCAACGACAGTGGTAGCACCTCTGGGATAATATATTTATGAAGGGGGGAAAAACTGCTGTGCAACAGCAGCCAGAAGAGAGGAGTGAGAACATGTGAGAGAAAATTATGCAGACACCAAGGTCAGTGAAGAAGGAGGGGGAGGAGGTGCTCCAGAGCAGAGATTCCCCTGCAGCCCATGGCAAAGACCATGGTGAAGCAGGTTGTCCCCCTGCAGCCCATGGAGGAACTCACGCCAGAGCAGGTGGATGTGCTCTGAAGGAACCTGTGACACTGTGGAGAGAAGAGACCACTCTGGAGCAGGCTCCTGGCAGGACCTGTGACACTGTGGAGATAAGAGTCCATGCTGGAGCAGGTTTACTGACAGGACTTGTGACCCCATGGGGCATCCACACTGGAGCAGTCTGCTCCTGAAGGACTGCACCCCATGGAAAGGGCAAGTGAAAAGGACCCATGCTGGTCAGTGAAGGAGGGGGAGGAGGTGCTCCAGGCACCAGAGCAGAGATTCCCCTGCAGCCCATGGGAAGGATCCACATTGGAGAAGTTCGTGGAGGACTGTCTCACATGGGAGGGACCCCACACTGGAGCAGGGGAAGAGAGTGAGGAGGAAGGAGTGGCAGAGACAACATATGATGAACTGACCGCAACCGCCATTCCCTGTCCCCCTGCGCTGCTCAGGGGGGAGGAGTTAGAGAAGTTGGGAGTGAAGTTGAGCCTGGGAAGAAGAGAGGGGTGAGGGGAATGTGGTTTAAGATTTGGTTTTATTTCTCCTTATCCTCCTCTGATTTGATTGGTAATAAATTAAATTAATTTCCCTGAGTTGAGTCTGTTTTGCCCATAATGGAAATTGGTGAATGATCTCTCCCTGTCCCTATCTTGACCCACAAGCCTTTCACTGTATTTTTCTCCTCCCATCCAGCTGAGGAGGGGGAGTGATAGAGCAGCTTGGTGGGCACCTGGCATCCAGTCAAGGTCAACTCACCATAATGTTGAAGGAAGAGAAACAGGTTTTCATTTGCTTGTGGATAGCACAAAGTAGCATGGAGGTACATAGTTTTTTTTCTTAAGAGTTCCCAGGTGTGATGGTGGAGGAGGACACCAGATTGGCTGCACAGAGCCAGGAGCAAAGTATCCCACTAATGAATGAAAGACATCAGAGAGCGTGGCCTGGAGCTTGCAAGGGGCCAGAAAGGGAAGCCAAGCACCTGTTATGGTTTGAAGTGGGGGGGGAGGTCCGGGTGGCAGAAGCTGCCCATCAGACCGGATTCCCGTCCCCCTCGGGGCTTGAGCCAATCGGCGCCTCTGCGAATTGCCCCATTTACGTCGGACAAAGGAACCGGAAAGGTGTGTGCCTTTGCCCAGGAGCAAGGAGACGGGGAGGGGGGCACGGCCCCGGCTCCCGGCCCCCGGCCGGGCCCGCTCCGTCGAGGATGGCGGCGGCGGAGCCGCTTGGGGAACTCGGGGAGAGCCCCGCTGCCGGGGCGCCCACCGGGCCGAGTTCACCCAGACAGGACTGAAATCTAAGAGAAACGGCCACACAGATAAGAGGTCAGTGAAGATGGAACGGAACAACGTGTGCCGCGGCTGAGTCCCCCTTGCCAGCAGCCCCTTTGCAAACAAGTCCTCGGTGGAGCAAGCAGAGACCCACTCGCAACCAGTGGATGACCCACGTCGGGAAGAGATGCCTAAGCCTGAGACTATTGTGAATCATGGGCACAGGTAGAGACACGTTTACGCGTTTTACGCATTTTACGCATTCAGAGTCTGTACGGAGACGCATTTAAGGTCGGTATGACGACCCATGCCGGAGCACATTTAAAGTTTGTTGATGACCCACGCCAGAGCGAGTGGCTACAGCTCCTTAAAAGCCCAGGACTGGTAAAGCCCGCACTTGGGGCAAATCCGATGGGGTAAGGATTTGCCCCCCAGCGGGTAGGATTCACGCTTTCGCCGTGAGTAGGGGATCCACTGGAGCAAGGGACAATGGTGTAAGGACTCCTTTTCCTTTAAGAGAAGCGGCAGTAACAACTTGGAATGAACTGACCTGCACTCCCCCATTCCCTGCCCCCCTGCGCTGCTGGGGGGAGGAGGTAGAGCCGGAAAGAAGAAGCAAAGGGGGGGGGGGGAGTGGTGTTGTTTTTAAGACCTGGCCTTGTTTTCTCGTTATTCTCTCAAGTAACTGTTTTTGTGTGCTTTTCTCTTTTGTAGGTAGCTGTTAATAAATAGTTTTGCATTAAGAAAAAGCCTCTTTTGCCCGGACCGTGGTTGGTGGGTGCTCCTCTGTTCCTGTCTCGATCCTCAGCTCTTTTATTACGTTTTTCTCTCCTCTCCATTTTACTGGACTGGGAGAGCTGCGTGGGTTTGGTTGCCGGACTCAGCCTAACCCACGACAGCACCTTATCCTTGGCATTCATTTATACTCACAGTGTGCAGGCACACAAGACCAGCTCCTAGCACAATCTACCAATTTATGTATAAAAGTTTCTTTCTGGATCAATTAACTATTATAACTCTCAGGTTTCTTGAATTTGACTCAGTTATTCTGACATTTGACTCCTTCAAATATTACTTCTGTATTTAATCTGTATCGTGCTGCTTTCTAAGCCATTTGATGCTGTAAATTAAAATTAAAGCACTTAAGCTTTTGTTAGTCATAGAAGTACAAAGCTCAGTTTTGTGTTGTATAATTTTATGATGTCAGCATAATCTGATGAAGCAACAATTATCTCCTGTTGGCAGTTTGCCTTGAGACAGATCTGGCAGGAGGACAGTAAATATTAATTATACAGATTTTTTTTTCTTAATAAATCAGTTCTTGCTCTTGTCCCAGTGTTGTTGAACAGAAGCCAATCTTCAAGAGAAAGAACAGAACAAAAAAATCTGGTGCTCTGTCTAAAGAGAAGTTTTCTACAAGGAATCCTTACAGTTCCTCATGCTAATGTACAGTAAATGAGAGTTTTAATTCACAGCCAATCTACCTGTGGATTAATCGCTGTTTGTTCCACCTGCTGGGAGGAACAAATTCATTTTGAAAATATTACAGGCTGTTTTCCACTATGCTTCTCTACAGGCTCACAGAGCTCAGGCTTGCTCTGTTCTAGATTTAATCCCCTCTCTGAGCACAGCTGCACTGCTGGGAGGTGCAGCTTCTGCTGTATGCATACTCTTGTTCCTACTTCTTAATTAGCACTATCTCACTTCTTTAAATTAGTATGATAATTTTTCATAATTACATTTTTCTTTTTGTTAGTTGTTGCCAGCTCTCAGTTACCTTTTCTCTTAGGATTCCTTAAAACAGAAGTCTGAAAGACTGCTACACAACGCTGCCAGATGCCTAGGAATGACAACAGAACACTATTTAAATGACTTTTTTATCCAGAGACCTCATCTAAAACTTTGATATACGTTCATCAGCAGAGAACATTTTCCCATGTTTCACTGAAGGCAATTTGCCCACATAACATTTTATTATCAATTCCTAATTGCCTGCTTTCAAAGAGAAATATAAAAATTAGATGAGGTTTAGATTTTATTTGGATTATTAGACTAAAATTATTAAACTTCCTGATTACAATATAGATAACCTATTAAACCTATATTCAAATGATGTAAAAGCAACTCCTTTTTCCTAAAATACCAAAGCAAAACAATGCAGTATACTGTGAAATAACAATATGAACATGGCAGAATGCACTAGTATGCAATCAATGATGTTTCTGAAGACAGTTCAGTAATGCTTTTTGTATAGGAGAATCCTTTTTGTACACCAAGAACTTTTCCCCTTCTAAGGGCCTGGAACTGCAGGAAGCAATTGCTCCTCCTTGTTTTTATATACTGCAGTAGCGCTGCTAGGCTAACATCGTTGAAAACCAACAGACTGATCTATTGTTATGGGCATTTGTATGTCACATTATAGGCTGGTCAGTGCTGGGGTTAGATCTGAGTAAAAGCTTTTTCATTCCATCCTTGGAAATAACCCTTGAGACAGGGGTTAGGCAGATGCTTGTTTAGCTAAGTCAAAGCATGCTATTTAGTTTTGACAGTCTGCTGTGCAGCTGTTGTGCCATATTAAACAGCAACATATGCTAACAAAGCCCATTTCCATTGCAAAGCCTAAAACTATCTTCTCATTTCCTAGAAAAATATCAAAAAAGCTTTTAAACACTGCTGAAGAAACAAGAAATTAAGCAGCTGTGATCAATGAGGTGGCAATGCAACAGGCTCCCATGGAGCAGCACAACTAAGCAACAACATTTTAAGAGAGGACAAGAAAAAAGGGTAAAGGCAGGGAGGGATTAGCCTTGCTCAACCACCACACAGGCAGCGCACGCAGGTCACTTCCTCAGTGGCAGCTATCCTGATCATTCTCATCTTCTGCACAACCACAAGAGATTAACACTTCAGCCCAAGGGCATTGCACCAGCCAGGCAAAAAAAACCTGCCTTTATTGCTCATATTTCCAAATGTATCAATATGCTACCCAAATAATAATTTCATGCTTAAAATGCTTGTACAAATTTTCTATGCTAGCTTCACCCAAGGAGGCTTTCACATATGCAAACTTTCTCTGACAAACCCCTACCCAGCAGGAATACCATCAAGTCACCATTCATGTACTTTTGACTGCTTCATCCACCGACAGACAATCAAAGCAACAGCCTCCTACTCAGCAGCTGTATAACAGATGCCTTCAGCCCTGTGAAATGATTCAGATGCTGTAATGCTACTGGCACAAAGTAGCAGTGGACCCAATAAAATTAAAAAATGAGAAAAAAGTTGCTAGCCCCAAATGCCTAGCTGAAAATACTGGCAGGCATACTTCTCATAGGAACAGTTTCAGTAATGTGACCTTTCAGTTACCTGAAACTTTACCCTGTTTATCCAACCATTTACCAATGGTTTATCCAACCATTTACCCTGCACTGTCATTATTTATCTGAATTTTAAGGGAAGTTCTTCTATTCCCCGGTACAGCTCAAAAATGGACTGATCTATTCCCTAACATGTAAGAAATGCTTTATCTACCATACCGTTCAGTTCTTGAGGCCACTGGTCCCTTTACAGGTACATCTGGTTTGATAGGGATTGGACTACATAACCTTTAAAGGTCCCTTCCAACCCAAACCGTTCTATGATTCTATGATAATAAAATATAAAAGTGCCTTTGCACATATTTTCTCATAAATGCATGGTCTCCAGAACAGCTTTCTAAGATACAAGAATCTACTTCCTGCCAATCTTGATGTTCAAATAGATATTTTGAGATGGTATCAGAGTTGTAAGTAAGGTTATCTTTTCAATAGACCCAAGTCTGACATGCCAAACATCTACTTACGCTGCTAATCAATCTCTCCCATACAAATACACTTCCAACAGAAAAGAAGCAATATCTCTTGAAAATCAGGTTTCATGGATTATTTCTGAAGTATGGGGTAAGTAAGCAAGGAGACAAAAACCTTCTTATTATTACTTGTTGCACTGGTGCTGGCAAATCCTGTAAACCAGGAGTGACTACAGCAAAACCTGTAATTTTTATCTAAAGCATAAATCCAATAATTTTTATCTAAATCAGATAACACAGATAATTAATCTGTTAATTGTATGCTATCATCTGAACACAAGCATCTTGAGTCAACTTAGGGATCTAATTCTGCCCCAGAAGCACAAATCTTACATTGCAGGTGATGCAAAATAAGCAATACACTTTTATACTGAAATTACATGAAATAGAAGATGGTGAAAGTCACTGTGCTGGTGCTTTAGTAGCTAGTGTCAGCCAATCCCTGGCCCATAGCACTGGTTCTGGAGGATTGCAACAGGCACCAAGTTCAGGTTTTGCCTACTTCCTCATGTGTGTTTAAAATAAGATTTATTTAGGCCTCAACTATGGAAATGAAACTAACTAGTTTCATAAAGATTTGAACACCTACCGTTACACCTTCTGTCTAGGTACGGCCACTGCAGATGTGTTTGGCTGCCTCAGTAGAGGTGAGGAGGGGGAAGCCAGATTCTCATTGGACATCTCTGTTGCTGTATGTCGCTGTTGAGACGGACACGACATACACAGGTTCAAGCAGTATTGATTTATTATATAATTAATTAATCCCCCCTTGCAAGTTCCAGCATGCCTTTATACTAATTCTAGCAGTGCACGCGACATAAGCAATTAGGTGGTTGGTTAACTACAGCTGTTCACGCGCCTTAGCCTAATACATGATTGGTGATCACGCACTCTACATAACTTAAGCCAAATTCATTACATCACACAATTAGTGCAAAAACACAGTCCAGTCTCTTATCATACAGTTCCTCTTTATCTTACGGCTCCCTGGCTCCCCCAGGCACCTGCAAGTTGTTTTCCACTTCTGTTCAGGGAGTTTTCAGATCTGCAGGGGTACACAGCAATTTCTCCAAGGCCAGTTTCTTCATCTTCTGTCCTGGGATCCGCGGACCAGCCGTAGTTCCCACACATCTCCACCTGGACATCGAGCCGTTGACCACTACTCTCTGAGTGCGGCCATTGAGCCAATTCCTTATCCACCGAGTGGTCCATCCATCAAACCCATGCCTCTCTAGTTTAGAGAGAGGAATGTCATGCGGGACAGTGTCAAAAGCTTTGCACAAGTCCAGGTAGATGATATCCGTTGGTCGACCCTTGTCCACCGATGCTGTCACCCCATCATAAAAGGCCACCAAGTTGGTCAGGCACGATCTGCCTTTGGTGAAGCCATGTTGGCTGTCACCCACCACCTCCTTGCCCTCCATGTGCCTTAGCATGGTTCCCAGGAGAATCTGCTCCATGACCTTGCCAGACACAGAGGTGAGGCTAACCGGCCTGTAGTTGCCCGGGTCCTCCTTGTTCCCCTTTTTAAAGATGGGGGTTATGTTCCCTCTCTTCCAGTCATCGGGGACCTCACCAGACCGCCACGACTTCTCAAATACAATGGCCAGTGGCTTGGCAACTTCATCCGCCAGTTCCTTCAGGACCCGCGGATGGATCTCATCAGGTCCCATGGACTTGTGCACCTTCAAGTTCCTCTGATGTTCTCGAACCTGCTCTTCAAGTACAGTGGGCGGTGGTTCATCCTCACAGTCCCTGCTAGTTCTTTCCACAGCTTGGGTGGTAAGACAAGAGGCTTTATCAGTGAAGACTGAGGCAAAAAAGTCATTGAGTAACTCAGCCTTCTCTGTGTCCCGGGTAACCAGAGCACCAGTATCCTTCTGGAGGGGGCCTACATTCTCCTTGGACTTCCTTTTGTCCCCTACATACCTATAGAAGCATTTCTTATTGCTTTTTATATCCCTTGCCAAATTCATTTCCTTCAGGGCTTTAGCCTTCCTCACCTGATCCCTGGTCACTCGTACAGCTTCTCTGTATTCCTCCCAGGCTATCTGTCTCTGCTTCCACCCTCTATAGGCTAACCTCTTCATTTTCAGTTGGTCCAGGAGCTCCTTGCTCATCCACGCGGGCTTCCTGGTCTTTTTGCCCGACTTGTTCTTCATCGGGATGCACCTCTGCTGAGCTTGGAGGAGGTGCTCCTTGAACGTGGACCAACTTTCCTGGGCCCCTCGTCCCTCCAGGGCCGCCTCCCATGGCACTTTGCCCATCAGGTCCTTGAAGAGGCCGAAGTCCGCCTTCTTGAAGTCTAGGGTACAGATGTCACGTTTTGAGGTCAAAACGACCAGTCTATCAGCTCCCAAGTCAGGCGAGACCCTTGGGCCCGACTCCCCCTGCCCTCTCTTGGCAGCTCAGTAGGTCGGAGGGTGATTCGCCCACTTATTAGGGATCGTCACTAGTAGTACTATGGGCCAACTCCTTATAATAATTCAAAAGTTTCCGGAAACATGCATATATATATTTTATTTGTGACAGAATACAGGTTCGAGGATAGCCGGTGATAGCGACTGACTACAAAAACAACTTTAATTGAAATACTGCAGTGATAATATAAAACGATTACTGATCAGTGATAATATTAAATAGCTAGCAAGATGTTAGTAAGTAATTAAGTAAGTGCACATAACCCAGAGTTCTTACCCAATAGGCGTCCCTATGGGGGGGAGAAGAGAGGTTCAGCCCGTCGACTGATCCCAGACGTTCCGGTGGGGGGGGCTTCTCCCTAACATCCCCTTTGTTTGCTGCCATTTTATACCTTTTTCGTATCTTTTAGGTGGAGCTCGAGTGACTCTAGTCATACATAACTTTTATTAGGATTGGTGTAAATTGGGATTGGTGTAAATTGCTCGTTTGAGGGGTGGTCACAGCTCAGAGGCGAGTGGGGGTGTGATTTAGTAGCCGAAGGACACAATTTCGCCATCACTGCTGAGACAGCGGTTGTGATTCACTTTCCTTGATGGCATTTTTATGGTTATCTTTACCAGGCGCCTCTCATCCCTGATAACAGGGATGAGCCGTGATACCTCCGTACCACTCTACTCCCCATTTCAAGGGTATTGCGTGGGCCTTGTTTGTTGTTTCTTGTCCCCGATAACAGGGATGAGCCATGATACCTTCGTATCACTCTCCTCCCCATCTCAAGGATATTGAGGCCTTGTTCGTTCCTGAGAGCAGCAGCTGTGCTTCATGTCAGAGCTGCTCTAATATTAGTTTGAATTCTAGGGAACAATGTTCTCCCATTCCCCATCGATTTCAGTCATTTTCCCACAACAGAGCTTGCTGAATAGTTTCCTTGCTGCCCCATGGATCTTGAACTCCACCGTGTCGTGGTCACTGCAGCCAAGGCTGTCCTTAAGTTTCACATCGCCCACCAGTCCCTCCCCGTTGGTGAGCACAAGGTCAAGCATGGCACCCCTCCTTATCGGCTCCTCTATCACCTGCAGGAAGAAGTTGTTGTCCACGCATTCCAGGAACCTCCTGGACTGCCTGTGCCCTGCCGTATTGTCTCTCCAACAGATGTCAGGGTGGTTGAAGTCCCCCATGAGGACCAGGGCTTGTGACCATGAGGCTGCTCCTATCTGGCTATAAAGCGCCTATTCATACAGCACATTCCTTTGACAAGGTAAACTTTCCACCACAGGCTGGACACAACGAGCAGGAACCCACCGGGGGCCACCATCTGTCAAGACACAAGCATACCCTCGTCCCCAGGTTATCAGATCACAGGGATCAGACCACTGACCTGTCTGTAGATCCCGAACCCTAACCTTGACTCCTGGGGACATCCCACAGGTGGTGGCTAATGAGCCAAAATGACATATTATCGGGGGTTCCTGAGAATCATCAGAAACCTGTAAAAAATTCAAGACATACATAGCTTTGTTCAATCGAGCCTCTGGAGGATCCCCTGCCATTCCCCCTTTTTGTTTTTGCAGAAGCTGTTTTAATGTGCCATGAGCACGTTTGACAATACCTTGTCCAGTGGGAGAATGAGGGATACCAGTAACATGAGTCACACCCCACAACCGTAAAAATGAATTAACTTTTTCAGACAAATAGGCTGGACCATTATCCATTTTTATCTGATGCGGGACTCCAGCAGTAGAAAAAGCCCATTGTCAATGGCGAATGGCATCTTTGGCCGTTTCTCCCGTGGGAGCAGTAGCAATGATGACCAAGGAAAACATGTCAATAGATACATGAACAAACCTTAATCTGCCAAATTCAGCAATATGAGTAACATCTGTTTGCCAGATCTGGAGGGCCCGCAACCCTCGAGGGTTGGTCCCATAGTAGCGAGGGACATGTTGGCCTTGACAGTCAGGGCATGCAGCAACAATAGCACAAGCCTCAGCATTTGACAAGTAAAATTGTTGTCTCAGGGCATGATAGCCCTGATGAAAAAAATTGATGAGAAGCAATAGCTTGTTGTTTAATATTTGGAGTAGGTCCCATTGCTACACCTGATACTAGTGCATCTGCTCTTGCATTTCCTTCCACCAAAAGAGAGGAAGGGTCATATGACTCTTAATATGTAATACATAATAAGAATCATAGAATGGTTTGGGTTGGAAGGAACCTCAAAGATCATCTAGTTACAACTCCCCTGCCATGGGCAGGGACACCCTTCACTATACCAGGTTGCTCAAAGCCTCATCCAACTTGGCTTTAAACACTTCCAGGGATGGGGCAGCCACAACTTCTCTGGGCAACCTGTTCCAGCACCTCACCACCCTCAGAGTGCAAAATTTCTTCCTTATATCTAATCTAAATCTCCCCTCTTTCAGTTTAAAGCCATTACCCCTTGTCTTATCACTACATGCCCTTGTAAAAAGTCCCTTTCCAGCTTTCCTGTAGGCCCCCTTTAAGTACTGAAAGGCTGCAAGGAGAACATCACTTTTGAATTTCCATCCATTGTCACTCACCAGCCTGGGCTGCAGCTCCAACAATACCATTGCATCTTCCACAGACAGGAGGAAATGGCCCACCTTTTGTAGGCAGGGTCTGTACCTTAGTTAATTATATTCAATTCAAGCCAGCTGGGTAATAATAATAGGATGCCATAATTCCCCCTTTTTGTTTTACAGTTTTTTGTTTTCAAAGGTTTTTTCAAGAAGGCTTTACAGTGAGCAGAGACCCAGTCCATTCATTCCAACTCCAGCACACTTCCCTCCTGTGAATATCACATCAGGGCTTGCAGCTTTACCTTCTGTCCTAGTTTTAGCTGGGACAGAGGGGTTTTTTTTTAACAGCTAGAAAAGCTCCATGTTTTGGTTTTACTCAGAGGCTCACTCTGAGAAGAACACTGATAACAAGCTGCCAAGGACTTTTCAGTGTGCCGGAGTGCAGAAGCACGGCGGGATAAGGGGGGAGCATAGATGGGACAAGGGGGACACGATTCCCCTTGTGATTTGTGTGGAACTTAAGACTGAGGGCCAAACTGGCCAATTAGTATTCCATATCATGCAGCGTCATGCCCAGTATAAAAGCGAGGGTCAGACGGGAAGAAGGGCTTTTGCGCTTTGGCTTTTGCGCTTTGGCTTTTGCCGCTTTTGCTCTTGCTGTGTTTTTCGCTCTATTGCTTTTCTTTTTTTTCTTTCCTCTCTCTCTCCCAGTACTCCCACTCTTGGAGTACTATCTCTCCCTCTCTGCCCCTCTCTATTTCGGGGCCTCGCGTTCGTCCGGGATTGCAGTTTCAGGACGAGACGGGCTTCGCATACGAGGGGGTGGTGAGCACCTACATTGTATTAAATCATCTGTATTAAATCACTCTTATCTCAACCCACGGGTTTCACGTTTATCCTTTAATTCTCTCCCTCATTCCTGGGGGGGGGGGGAGGGGGAGTGACCGGCTGTGTGTGGGGGGGGTGGTTCAACCTAACCCACGACACCTTCTTTACCAAAGGACTCTCACTCCAGCCCTGGCTCCAGCTCTTTTGGCTCTCAGCTCAGGCCCCAGCAAGGGAGTCATGGTCCTCAGGGCCTCTCATGTTCATATCACATCAGGGTCACCAAGTGTTGCTCACCAGCCTGGGCTGCAGCTTCAAGGATGCCATTGCATCTTCCACAGCCAAGAGGAAATGGCCCGCCTTTTGTAGGCAGGGTCTGTACCTTAGTTAATTAGTTAATTATATTCAATTCAAGCCAGATGGGTAATAATAATTGGATGCCATAATTCCCCCTTTTTGTTTTACAGTTTTTGGTTTTCAAAGGTTTTTTCAAGAAGGATTTACAGTGAGCAGAGACCCAGTCCATTCATTCCAACTCCAGCACGCTTCCCTCCTGTGAATATCACGTCAGGGCTTGCGGCTTTACCTTCTTTACTGAAGGACTCTCGTTCCGGCTCTGGCTCCGGCTTTGGCTCCGGCTCTTTTGGCTCTGGCTCTCGGCGAGGGCTCTGGCTCCGGCGAGGGAGTCAGGGTCCTCAGGGTCTCTCGGATGTATCACGTCAGGGTCGCCAGTTGTTGCCACTCACTCCATCATGAGGACCAGTCGCACTCCACGTCCTCTCTGTCCTCCATGGCCCGCAGCGAGTGAGTGACTGAGGGGAACAGCGGTGGTGGCAGCGAGTGGCTGGTTCTCCAGCGGGGCAGGGGCGTGGAGAGCGACTGCCAGGCGGCGTTCACCGAAGCTTGGCGGTGGGTGGAGACAGTTACTGGGAAAAACTTTGGAACAAAAGACTTTTGAGCGGCTCTAGAAAATGGAGTCCTATTGTGCGATTTGATCAACAAGATCAAACCTGGCATCGTTAAGAAGATCAATCGTCTGTCAACTCCAATAGCTGGCTTGGATAATATAAATGTTTTTCTGAAAGCATGCGAAAATATTGGACTGAAAGAAGCTCAGCTTTTTCACCCAGGAGATCTTCAGGATTTGTCCAATCAAGTTACAGTCAAACCAGAGGAGACCAACAGAAGAGTGAAAAATGTTTTGATTACATTATACTGGCTTGGGAGAAAAGCTCAAAGTAACCCTCATTATAATGGTCCGTACCTCAATCTTAAAGCATTTGAGAAGTTATTAGGGCAAGCATTGACTAAGGCACTTGAAGAGTCTGGCCACCTGAGCAGAAGTGGCGGGGATAGTGGCTATGGTGATATTTGGTACATTGACCGGGGAGAGCCCTTTTCATCTTCAACTAGCCATAAAAGAGACGATTCCTTTGATAGCTTGGACTCTCTTGGTTCAAGATCCTCCACAAGCTTTTCATCAGATATAACCTTGAAAGGTGGCAGTTAAGGTTGCGACAGTGACACAGACTCGGAACTGCCTTTCAAAATGCATGACTCCCATAAAGATGACAGGGCTTACCGTAGGATCTCTGTGATTGAACCGAAACCTACCGCTGACTTCAATCGCTTCTTACCCAACAAAAACAAGCAGACATCCTATGTGCCAGCACCCTTAAGGAAGAAGAGGACAGAGAAGAATGAGGACAACAGGAGGAGCTGGGCAAGTCCAGTCTTCACCGAGTCAGATGGAACATTTTCAAGGAGTAAATCCTTGAACGATGTCAGCGCAGAGGAGCTGCAGTCATTGCGCAAAATCCGTTACGAAGAGCTACAAAGGATAAAAGAACAGTTACAAGAACAGGATCTAAAGTGGCAAGAGGATCTAGCAAAATGGAAGAACTGTAGAAAAAGCTTCACTTCTGAACTGCAAAAGAAAAAGGAAGAGAGAGAAGAAATAGAAAGGAGAGCCTCTGAAAGGAGTACCAAGCCAGCTGGGTAATCATAATAAGATGCCATAGTCCATAATAGTTTTAAAATTCCAAAAAGTTTTTTCTGAATAACATGGCCAAGGATGGCCTTGTCTAACCGTTGCACTAACCCAGTCACATAAGCCGAATCAGTAACAATGTTAACAGGACAAGAAAATTGCTGAAATACCATAGTCATGGCCCTCAACTCAACAATCTGAGGAGAGCCTTCTTGGTATTCCACTCTCTTCTGCCATTGACGTCCATCGTACCAGGCAATGGCAGCCTTCCCTGTTTTTCCTGAACCGTCAGTGAACACCGTGGGACCAAGCACAGGGTCAGATTGGCTTGATTGTTTTTGTGCAAATCGAATCTGGCCACCCATTTTTATTAATGGCTGTGAGGGCAGGTGATAACTAATTTGACCTGTACAATTTGTCATTGCTGCTTGAAGTGCTGAACTGTTGGCAAGGCACCATTCAAAAATATTCGCTTTGTACCAGTATCACAATGTTCTTAGGATCTCTTGCCAACAATTCCACACAACGAGCTCTAGTTTTTATAATAATTTGAGCTAAAATGTAGCAGGATCCCTACTGTGGACGGACCCGAGTCATGACTGTACACCAATATGATTAGAAATCATGCTCGTTTATTACAAACAACACACAGGTTATATAGCAGAATATGGCGTGACACGACTACATTCTACAATTGGCTTGCTTAACGTAAACACACTCTCGTGGGTTATAGTGATAGGGCAGAACTAGCAGGCCACAGGTAATAAGCTCATCTCTTTAGTCTCCTCATTGCGGTCATCGGAGAGGCATCCAGGAGGCGTGCATCTTGGCAAGCAATCAATCTACATTTCCTTTTAAGGCCAGTGAGTTAACTTGAAGGACAAAAGTAATCTAGTTGGTAACCTTGCGCTCTGGGGCCCAAACAGGGATTGTCCATACCCGAGGGAATATTATGGCCAGTCTCGGAGAGGAACTCCTCCACACTTCCCCCTTTCTGTTTTTGGACAATCCATAGTCCTGGCATTGCTTTAAGGAGGACCCGAGAGGCGCACTTCAGGACACACCCTGCTAAGAGAATCATAAGCAGCAATGCAACTAATATCGTTATGCCTTGTATGATTAATCCTTTTATCCAACCTGGTATGTTCCAACTACCAAACCAGTTTGAGAACCGGTCATCTTGTGTCGTGATACGATGCATGTTACTTTGAAGGTTTGCAAGTTGCTTATGAATGCTTTGAGAGTGGTCAGATAGGTCCATACAGCACATGCCTTCAAAGTCAGTACAACCATGGCCTTGAGCTAACAATAAAAAATCAATAGCAGCGCAATTTTGCAATACAGCATGCCGGATATCATCTACATCAAGCAATAGAGAAGTGAGAATACTAGAGGTAAGATTAAATTGTTTCAATGCCCAACAAGCAAGCTTAGCTAACTGATTATTAGCATTGCCATCAGAGGCTCCTGGAAGGAAGACAGATAGTGCTGCTATTTCAGCTGGACTCAGCAGCTGCACGTTGTCATTACAAGTGCTGTCAAATTCTCTCAGGCTCCTCTTACCCCGGCTTGTTCGGGTTGTTCGTTCAGTTAGAAAATCATGAATGCTAGGGGCAAAGAGAGTTAGGCGACCCAAATAGCAAGGACCACCGATAGCTCCTTGTGGAATTCCGGGCCAGGCACAATCTCCACAGATTAGAAAAATTCCAGGGGGCAGGAGCGTATCGTGTGCAAATACTTTCCCAATGAGTGCTCCAGTTTTTACATCTCCCCACATCGATGTGCCGGACACATTGAAACACGGTTTGTCTTGGAAGAAAAAACTGCGTCCTAATTTAGCCTGATAGGCTTGCTTCAGCGTTTGGAACCAAACCACTCCAGAGCCATTTACAAGTTGCATAGGAGGGCGAATGATTTTACATATGGCGTCGTGACTCATCAACTGGTTCCATAAACCAGAAACATTTTTCCACGTTCCTGGTAACAGGCTACCTAAGAGATCAAGTTCTTGCAGTCCTGTGGGGGTGGTCACATTGAGTGCTCTAATCAAGGCGGCTTGGACTTCCGATCCTACATCGAAAGGCCAATCCCACCCACTGCAGGTCCGTCTCATGCCACTGGGTTGTTGGTATGAGAGGGCAGAGGTATTGACAAATCTTTTGAACTCTGTTATGTCAGTGCTATTATTTGGCCAAAGGTATTGGCACACCAATAAGGCACATGCAAAATGGGTCAGAGGCACTTTGCATAGATAAACAGAACTGCGAGACGTTTGTTTTGTTAGCCCGAGTGACCCAACTTATTCAGTGTAGTTAACGCCTGTGTCACTCCAACTCCTGGTGCAAATATTGAAGCTGCAATGATTTTAGCTGGATCCCCAAATTCTGCTCTGGAATCGCACTAGCTATCATAAGCATGCGTGCTTTGCCTATTCCGGGTGTGTCTATGACTTAGGATCATGGTGGTATGAGGTAAATACATTCCTAAAGTCCCTATAGTACATAGATCTCCCCTTATATGCGAAGGAATACCCTACTAAGCTCTACTATAGCCTTGCAGAAGCAGTTACTAGCATATTGTTTCCCTTTCTGGGAGCCTTACTATTTCGACTATGCCCAAGATTCCGCTGAGCAGGAGGGTAACAATCAGCTGGGTCATCGTGGAGAAGGGAGGCAGGCACAGCACCTTCAGGGCGTCCCCTGTTTATCCACACAGTGTGCTCTGCAGCCTCCTTCAGCTCCGCTCTGAGCCATCCCTTTTACACCCTCAACAGAGTCTATGAAAAAGGTACTGACTGGGCATTGCCGCACGCGTGGCCAGTGCGTGCAACAAGGCTGCCAGGTATGTGCTCTGCCAGCTCACAGCGGTTTTTGCGAATCGCAACATGTTGTTCAATAACAATCCTCCTAACTTCCTTTTTCAAAGTTACGTGCTCACAACTAAGTCCAGTTAGTAATTCTTTGTCATTAATTTGATACCAGTCAATTCTTCTCCTTCCAGTAGTTATGGGTGGAATCCATACACCTGCCGATCGGAAAAAAACACACAAAGCATATATACAAGCAACTTTCACACATGTAATATACCTAACAATGAGAAACATAAGAACAGTTGATATATTAACATGAAATTTTCTATTACGAGTCTGTCCATTTGAACCATTCTCCTCATTTGGCGTTTCTGTGATCTCTGCTTGCTCTGCTAATTCTTGGATCTCCCCTTCTCTATCTGTAGTTTCAGAAGTCCTGGTTGGCTTTACGTTTCTTGCTGGTAACCAGCATGGACCTGTGGGAAGAACACAAACATACCCTCTTCCCCATGTAAGCAGAGACACAGGGCCATCCCATGAGTTGAGCCCAGTTTCTTATAATATACCGTTGGTTTTTTGTACAAAAATGGTACTGGGTTTAAAATTATGATCCACAGCCGTAGTATGTTGCCTAGAAGCAGACAAAATAAGAAAATTTAAAACATACGTAGCTTTGTCTAAGGATTCTTGTGGGGAAATATACGGAAGACTCCCCCTTTTTTGTTTATCTGATGTGCGGAAACACACTTCACAACTTGGAAAGTTGTAAAGTAGGTATGTTTACTGCATCGCTGGGTGCACGGGGGATCGCTCCACCACAAACGTGCACACCTGCCGTAGCAGTTTTTCTTGTATTTATACAGACACACTCATCACTCCCTCCCCAAAAGGGCAGTCTCTCCCAGGAGATCATTTCCATAGCCCCTGCCTCAGGATCTGCCTCAGGCTCCTCCTTGACACGCCTCCTGGTGGTCGTGGGCAGGGGTCTTTGGGATGAAGGCCGTAGGTCTTCCTCGCTGTGTGTTTTCACTTCTTCCCTAAAATTCCTGTTTTGGCTGGGCTTGCAGAGCCAAACCGGTTCCCAGCCTGGCCTGGCCTTGAGTGGACACCTGGTTGTCTCCTACTTGTTATTGTTTGAAGACAAATGTTAGTTCTTGTTAGTCCTTATCTCTCCTCTTTGTCTGTTTTTCTCCCTATGGGTCATGAGTTACAACCTTGCCATCATTTATTTTGTCTCTCTTACGGGCCTTCTTTTCAGGTAGTTAGTGTTTCAAAGCAGGGATTAGTATTTGATAACTTCTAACAATTCACAGAGCTATTTCACAGAGCTATATATTTCCCAGAGTCTTATGCCGTCTTATGCCTATTCTTATACCTATCCATAGAAATAATAGCTAATATAGTCTTATGTAGTCTTATGCCTACTCCTATACCTATCCTCGTATCAGTCCCCCCTTTTCTATTAAATCAAGTACATTCTTTTACTTGCCTAAGTTTCCCGATTGATATAACGCTTTGCGCATTGAAGATACCCTTCAAAAAGCACACCAAATCCATACGTACAGCAGTGTTAGTAACAACATCAAGGCAGCTGTAGCTACTAACAGTATTATAACAGGATGTATTAGATGATTGAAAAATCCTGACCATCCAAAAAGTGCTTCCCACCATTTATGTTCTCCATCCTTCTCTACTCTCTTTTTACAATTTTCTTTATCTCGTTTGCATCATAATGAACTGTCACCAGAGTTTTCTGTCTGCTCTTTCTAATTTGCCCAGTATTTGCATTAAACCAGGATGCTGTAGCAATTTCTTTATCAAAGTTAGATTTGTTCCTATAGGTGCGGGTATTAACTCGTAGATCAATGTATAGTCTGATTTTAGAATATGATGGGATGTGACGGGAGCAGAATAATGGAAGTCACATCCCGTGATTCGAGTGAAATTACAGATGCAGAAGTTTGAATTATTTTTAGTGCCTACTTCCGTTTCTTCTACAAATATGGATCTACATTTTGTTCGTAGACATGCACAACCTTTCCCTGCATATATTATGATTGTCTTTGAGCCAACATCAGGGCGAATTTCAAAATGACACACCTTTTGATCAGTATCAAGACAGATATCTTGTGCTCATATGGTATTACTTTCACATAGAAATCCTTGTTGTTCTCGCACAGTGCAGGATTTTAGATCTACTGTTTGTCATCTGTCTCTTACCCTTTGGGCCCATGTTCTATGTTTGAAAGGATAAAGCAGGGTTCTGTCATGGTATATCCCTAAAGCTATGATGGGATGGATCACAGTTATTAGAGCATTACGAATGGTTAGTACAAAGGCTGTAACTGTGTGCGTGGTGGGGTTACAAGTAAAATTTACCATATTCCACCAGGATTGAAGCTCTCTTTCTTTACTTGTGGCACCATCCCAGACTACCTTTCAGATATCAGTGGGAAATATCCCTTCTTCTCCTTCTCTTATAATAGAGGCGATATTATAGTATCTGATTGCATTCATAGTTGGGCCTGAACACAACTCAGGGCTAGTGAGATATTGGCTTGTAGCCCGTCGATCACATCTACAATTATATTGTGGTCTCTTATGTTTGTTTGTTCCCAATCTGGTAAGATTTGTGATGCTAACCACTGGTGAGCTCCTAAAGTCAATAACGAGGATTGTAAGGGCCATTGCAGTTTTGACAGATCTCTAGTGACAGCGGCCAGCTTGTTCATTATTACTTCTGAGTCTATGGTACTCAGAACTCCCAACCCTGTTCCTAATAGCCCTGTCAGGTCTCTTGTTTTTTGTCTTTGAGAAATACCTTTCCTCTTTCTTAGCCAAGTAGTCCATCCTTCATAAGAGGTTTGTAAGAAAGGAGAACACAACGGTTGGATTTCTGATACATTAATCTGCATTGATAACTCAACCCTTTTGAGAGACCATTCTGGGTTGAATAACACTTGCTGCTGTCCTGTGTTTCTTATTACATATGGACCAATTTCATAAATTTTGGGTTCTAGCTTAGGTACTGGCGTAGGTCGTGTGGTAGACATGTCTCTTTACGATGTGTAACTATCGCATTGTTGTAACTGGCCCAGTGTTTATTTTAAATTTAAATGAAAGTCCAATAGCACTATTGGCCCAGAGACAAACCACTTCAGTGGTTTGTACTAGTGTGAAATTATGCCAACAGTCTAATTCTTTAGAAGCACATTATTTGGCATCCTATTTTGATGTATTTTTTCTACATTTCCCTGAAGTTGGTGAATTCCCTTTGTATCCTTACTCCATTCTTGTTTTAAATATTCTTGATTTCCATACATAACCACGGTAGATAGATTTAAACCTTCTCGAGCAGAGTATTTCCTCATGGATCCAATATACCTACCAAGGCCACTCAGTATCATTCTGGCTATAAGTGCTTTCCCACCCCTGAATTATAATTATGACTGTGAGAAAAGTAATTTCCCTGGTTGGACTTGCGTGACCTTCCATGGAGATCTATGGACTTTTTACTCTGGTGTGATGAATTCAGGCATTCTGCTCCTTGATCTTGATTGCTGTGCAGGAGGTGAGGAGTACTTGGAATGGTCCTTCCCACTGTGGTTCCAAAGCTCTTCCTGCAAGAGACTTGACATATACAAAATCTCCAGGTTGTATATTATGTACAGGTCCATCTAGACCTCTGCTCCGAGTTCCAAATACATGTTTTTCAATTTTTCTGAGTTGTTTGCTTAATGCCACCATATAGGAAGTCATAATTTCTTCACCAATTTGTGAAGACATCCCCTTTTGTACTCCATAAGGCCGCCCATATAAAATCTCAAATGGGCTCAGCCTTTCTTTTGCTCTGGGTTTGGTTCGTATTCGTAAAATTGCCAGAGGCAGAGACTGGGGCCAAGCCAAATTAGTTTCCTGTCCCAATTTAGCAATTTGTTGTTTAATCAAATGATTCATTTTCTCTACTTGGCCACTCAATTGTGGCCGATATGGAGTATGTAATTACCAATCTATTCCTAGATGGTGACTAATTTGTTGCACTACCTTAGAGATGAAGTGTGGTTCCTCTGTCTTGAGGATATTACTGCTGGGACTCCAAACCTGGGTATTATTTCCTGGAGTAATGCTTTGGTTACTTCTCGAGCTTTAGCTGTTCTACACGGAAAGGTTTCTGGCCAGCCTGAAAAGGTATCAGTTAGTACAAGCAAATATTGATATCCCCCTTTTCTAGGAAGTTCCGAGAAATCAATTTGCCAATGTTGTCCTGGAGCATTCCCTTTCCCAATTTGGCCCATTTCTGGCTGTGCAATGGTCTTTGGACTAGTCTGGAGGCAGAGATCACATTGCTGAGTTACTTGTCTGACAACGGTATACAGATTTTGAGCCACTATGCTTTTGATAAGATATTTGTATAATGCTTCCACCCCACAATGGCCTTTCTTGTGTTCTTCTTGGGCTAATGGCCAAACCATATAAGAAGGAACTATAAGTTTTTTGTGTGGTGTCATGGCCCACCCATCCCCATTATATGATCCTTCTAGATCTGTAATGAGTTTACGGTCATCTTTTGTATACTCTGGCTTACCTTCTAAAGATATGCATCCATCGGGGATTAGTGCCCCTTCTAGCTGTATCTCTTTTCTAGCAGCCTGTTTTGCCTCTCTATCCACCAGTTCATTCCCTCTTTCCAATTCTGTGCTCACCTTCTGGTGTGCCGATGTGCATAATTGCCACTCTTTCAGGAAGTTGTACTGCATTAAAAATTTTAAAGTCACTTCTGCATGCTTGATAGCTTTTCCTTCAGCTATTTCTAGAGCTCGAGTCAGGGCTATGATTTCAGCTTTCTGTGCCAAGGTGTCAGTTGGTAATGGTCCCGATTCTATTACCTTTTCAGAAGTGGTGACAGCGTATCCCGAATGTCGCATTCCACTCATAACATAACTGCTTCCGTTTGTGAACCATTGTTCTACCCCCTTCATGGGGGCATCTTTGAAGTCAGCACGGCTGGAGTGCGTCGCCTCAATTGTTTCAAGACAGTCACGATTCACTCGTTCTCCAGTGTTCCCACTGAGAAATGAAGCTGGGTTAACAATGTTAGTAGCTATAATTTCAACATCATCCTGTTCGGTCATGATAGCTTGATACCTCAGGAACCTCTGCAGGAGAGCCAATGTCCCCCTTTTGCTTCAAAGACTGTGGACACCGTTTGGGACACGAAAACAGTAATTTTCTGGCCTAGGGTAAACTTGCGGGCCTCTTGGATATTCAGGATGACTGCTGCCACTGCCCTCAGGCAACTGGGCCATCCTTTTGCGGCAACATCCAGTTGTTTGGAAAAGTATGCCACAGCTCGTCTGCATGGTCCCAGGTCCCGTGCCAATATCCCTAATGCTATTCTCTGAGAAAAATGGTTTACTCACATCAGGAAGTCCCAATGCTGGCGCTGACATCAGGGCCTTTTTCAGCTGGTGGAATGCTCGGTTCGACTCTGTATCCCACTGGAGGTATTTTTGGCTGGATGTTACTAAAGAATACAGCGGTTTAACAAGCAAGCCATAGTTGTATATCCAGAGCCGACACCACCCCATCATTCCTAAGAAAGTTCGTAGCTCTTTCACGGTCTGTGGTTGAGGGGTCTGGCATATGGCTTCTTTCCGGGCTTGACCCAGGAAACGCTGACCAGCACTGATTTCATACCCAAGATATGTAACTTGTTGCAATGTTACTTGTGCCTTTCTCTGAGAAACCCGGTACCCCTGGAGCCCAAGAAAATTTAGTAAACTTACAGTCCAGATGACACAGGATTCTCTGGTCTTGGTCACGGTAAGGAGGTTGTCTACATATTGTAATACTTTTCTTTCTTCTTGTGGTGGTTCCCGTGACTCTAGGTCTTTTGCTGGCTGGTTTCTGAAAACCGTAGGGCTGTTCTTAAAACCTTGTGGCAACACGTCCAGGTGAGCTGGGTCTTTCGACCACTCTTGGGATTTTCCCATTCAAAAGTAAAGATTTTCTGACTGGCTTTATGGAGAGGGAGGCAAAAGAAGGCATCTTTTAAATCTAAAACTGTAAACCAAGTCAAATCAGGAGTCAGAGTGGTTAACAGGGTATATGGATTAGCAACCACAGGGTATTGATCTTCTGTTATTTTGTTTCTATGATTGGACGAATCCCTTCCCTATCTTCCTTTTTAGTGGGTATTGTTTAATTCTTACCACTCTGTGTTCGCTTTTCAAATTTATTACCACTGGCTGGGCATTTGTGGCACATCCTGGAACATCAGTTGCCCAAACTCCTGGATACACCCGGTCAGTGATTTCCGTGTCAATTTTTCCTTCTGTGGGAATATTAACTAAAAGCAAGCTCATTATTTGTACATACTGATGATCATTTACCTCCAGAGTAATTTCATCCTTCTTGAATTTTATCGTGGCTCCCAATTGTTCTAATAGATCTCTTCCCAAAAGGGCTTTTGGGGAGTTTGGCATATACAAGAATTTATGAATGCCCACTTGCTTACCCAGTTTATATTTTAAAGGTTCAGAAAGTAAGCCTTTTCACTCTGGCCAGTTGCTCCTTTTACTACAATGTAATCATTTCCTAAAGGCATCAAGGCTTGATTTAAAACGGAGTATGTTGCCACCGTATCTAGTAAAAATTCTATTTCCTTTTGTTCCTCCCCTAGCCTCATAGTGATCTTTTGCAAGATCCTCGGCAGTTTTTATGACTAATTGTTTCTTTGTCTCAGTTAACATTCTAGCAATAATTGCATACCATTCCAATCAGGGTTGTGCTGCTTTATTATGAATCTAAGATTTTGGGCGGTGCTTACTGGATCGCTGCGATATTCCTGAGCAGCTGTCTTCCATTCCCTTAAATCATTATAGGAAAATGGTACCTTAATTCTTATTGTCCCACCATCCGGTCCTACTACTTCCCGGAGGGGTGCCTGCAGAATTGTTGCTGTTGGCTGCTCTGCTGCCGCCAGCCATTTTTTCTTAGTGCGGGAGGATATCGGGCTGTCTGGAGGAGTAGGGGTCTCGTTTGAGTCCTCATTTTGCTCCTAAGACTGAGGGGGAGACTTGAAAATATCAGTTAGATCTTGTTCTGAGCCCTGGCGGGTTTTACTTATTCTAGTACACCTTTGTTCAATGCTGCAGGCTGAGCAGCAGCTTTTTAATTTATTTTTGTTCTCCCTCTTGTTTTCTTTTTCTAATGCGAGGACTATAGGATCTCATGGAGGCATTAGTCTGCAATCTCTCTGTCATTCAGGGTTATTTCAGAGAACAAAGAGCATATCTGTGTATTTAACTTTATCCCATTTTTCTTCCCTTCTTAGGAACAACACATTAATTGTAAAAGCGTGTCATAGTTTAGTGTTCCACCCTCACTGGGCCATTTAGCTTCATTTTCTAGCTTATAAAGCAGCCACCATTGGTTACAATATTTGATTAGTTTCTTTGTATTCTCCGTGCCTCCTTGTCCCACTATATCTTTCCAGTGTGTTAATATACATCCCAAAGGGGATTTTTCATAATGTTTACTTTTTCCTCCCCCCATTTCACTTACTTTCCCTTTACTCCATTTCTCCCTTTTAACTGCACCTTAACATTCTGTCTGATGCTCGTGTGAATAATAATACAATTTTTAGTTTGTCACTTGCTTTGTCCATCTCTGGCTGTTTCCCTCATGGGAGAACTGAACCGCAGATTCAGACTCTGCACTCGCTTCGTGCGCAATTACACGTCTCACTCACTCACACTTACACTTTTACGATACCACATGCTTCACTCGTCTCCGACTGCTCTCCTCGCGGAGAACACAGAACCATGGATCAGAACGCCACACTTGCTCCGCAGCCAGGCTGCGTCTCACTCGCTTAAACACTCACTCAGTGATTAATCACACAATCACACGTTTCAGGGCTGGCCCAGCAAACTTATACAAACATTAAAAGGCCTTATTACATGCGCTGATGTTAGATGATATAAACTCTGAATGGTATAAGCTTTACGAAATACACGGTACCAGATTTTACAATAGATAGCAGTATATAGAGATTTCAAATCGTCCCCGTTGCTCTCTGACACCTCTCACCCTTTTCAGGGTGTAGGGCCAAGTGCAGCTGGAACCAAATGTCTTCTCTTGTTACTTACACAAAACGCGGAACGACAGGAACAAGAGAACATATAACAGAGCAGATAACAGACAATTACCAATCCAGCTATTACCCCTCCTGCAGCTGCCAATATTCCATAAGCCATATGACTGTGAGGTTGCGCTACTTACCCACCCCTCTGTGTCAGACTCAGTGTTCGGGCGCCCGAGTGAAGTGGCGAAACGGCGCCTCTCCCTTTAGGGAAGTAGTGACAGCCTCGGAGTTTGCTCGATCTGCTCACAAGATCGCTAGCGGCCTGCCAGTCCCTGGTTCTTGCTGGCCCAGTCTCCGGATCTGGATTCCAGCTCACCAGTCCCTGGTACCAGTCTCTGGTTCTTGCTGGCCCAGATTCCAGCTCACCAGTCTCTGATTCTCTAAGGCAGCAAACTCCCCAGGGCCCTCCTTACCGCAGGGCATCCTGCCCTGCCCAGGGACAACGCTGCACGCCGGACGTCTCCGCGCGCTTTACCAGCAGCCCCATACGCCGGACGTCTCCGGCCATTCTTACCCAAACATACCGTTTGTCCGCGGCTCAGGAAGTCCTTGTCTGCCTCTGGGTAATCGGCTGAGGAGAGGAGGCTCCTCCAAGGAAAGTTCTCGGGGCGCGCCTAGGGGCGTCCACTCCGCAGTCGGTTCCACAGTCGAGCAGAGAGTTTCCTGCCTGGCTCGCCAAAACTGAAGTGCGGAAACAGACTCCACAACTCGGAAAGTTGTAAAGTAGGTATGTTTATTGCAGCACTGGGTGCACGGGGGATCGCTCCACCACAAACGTGCACACCTGCCGTAGCAGTTTTTCTTGTATTTATACAGGCATACTCATCACCCCCTCCCCAAAAGGGCAGTCTCTCCCAGGAGATCATTTCCATAGCCCCCGCCTCAGGATCCGCCTCAGGCTCCTCCTTGACACGCCTCCTGGTGGTCGTGGGCAGGGGTCTTTGGGATGAAGGCTGTAGGTCTTCCTCGCTGTGTGTTTTCACTTCTTCCCTAAAATTCCTGTTTTGGCTGGGCTTGCAGAGCCAAACCGGTTCCCAGCCTGGCCTGGCCTTGAGTGGACACCTGATTGTCTCCTACTTGTTATTGTTTGAAGACAAATGTTAGTTCTTGTTAGTCCTTATCTCTCCTCTTTGTCTGTTTTTCTCCCTATGGGTCACGAGTTACAACCTTGCCATCATTTATTTTGTCTCTCTTACGGGCCTTCTTTTCAGGTAGTTAGTGTTTCACAGCAGGGATTAGTATTTGATAACTTCTAACAATTCACAGAGCTATTTCACAGAGCTATGTATTTCCCAGAGTCTTATGCCTATTCTTATACCTATCCATAGAAATAATAGCTAATATAGTCTTATGTAGTCTTATGCCTACTCCTATACCTATCCCCGTATCAAGTGTGTGTCTATTTATTATATATATATTGCAGGTTTCAGTATACTTATATACTAATTCTAACAGTGCACGCAACATAAGCAATTAGGTGATTGGTTAACTACAGCTGTTCATGCGCCTTAGCCTAATACATGATTGGTGATCACGCGCTCTATATAATCCAAGCCAAATTCATTGCATCATGCAATTAGTGCAAAAACACAGTCCAGTTTTCTTATCTTACAGTAACTCCTTATCTTACGGTTCCCTGGCTCTCCCAGCACCTGCAAGTTGTTTCCATTTCTTCTGTTCAGGGAGTTTCCAGATCTTCAGGGGTACACAGCAATCTCTCCAAGGTCAATTTCTTCATCTTCTGTCCTGGGATCCATGGACCCGCCGTAGTTTCCCACAAACAGATTCTCCCCATGGCTCACTGGTGAGTAGAGAAAGCCAAATACTGCTCTAGCTAGAGCTGTCCAGTGTTGGTTTACATAACAGTCACTTAATCGCTTTAAAATCCACAGGTTTAAGCAGAAACATTAAATCTCTAGAATCAATTCATCTTTTCAGGCAAAGCACATCTGAGATTCGGACAGTGAAGAGAGAAGCTCACTGGGCTGTGTAATTGCTGGCTAAACGAAGGGTTTATTCTAAGATATCACTTGTCAAGCTCACAGCCTTGAAGGAGGCTGCTTAGCATGAAACAATGGGTATGCGACTCTGCAGGCTGTTCTTATTCCTGAGGTAGTATTTACTCTCACCACAGTCGTGAAGTGTCTGAGACACTGAGAGAACTGCCATGGAAAAATTACTAAAGTAGCAAGAGGGAGATAGACTGCCTTAACAAGAGTATTAACTTTGCTCTCTGCTGGTAACAGAGGAGAGAAGTTTTTTATTACTGAAAGAAATTTGAAGAGAGGGGAAAAAAACTGAACAGCAAACACAAGCAACACTGGCCAGTTCATTTTGGCACACACCAGGCTGCAATTCTGCTGCCAATGTCAATGTATTACATGCTATGTAGCTATAAGTTTCAGTTGTGTTTGAATAAACACCAGCATATAGAACTGCTTTGGGTCTGCCTAACACAGTCTGTTTGTAGACAGGACAGAATTGCTATGTTTCTTCAGCTGAATGGCACAAAAAATAAAATCTTTAGTTGCTCTTAAAGTACGTGTACCTGCAATCCCTTGTAGCAGCCCACAGACATTAAAAATGCTTTTCTTCATAATACTCTGCACACACATAGTAAAGACAGACACAAACGCCATGGTGCAGAGATTCATGATTCCCAAGGCTAGGAAAATAGCGGTTGCCTGCCAGAACCCACTGGCAATCTCATTGAAGTTTTCGGCATAAGGACCACAAAACATGTCTTGTCTGGAAAGCTGCATGTGGGAGATTCTGGTGCAGCGCCTGTAGATGCCCAGAGTCGGATGGTAAGGCTCCTGCGACCTTCCTGTTCTGTTGTCCATGTCCTCAGAGCTCAAAAGCTTCTCTTTGCCAATCAGCCAGTCTGCACTCATGAAAGCAATGAGCTCTGTGAAAGCCACAATACTCAGGAGAGTCCACAGCATTGACCGACATGTTACGATGACATGACACATATTGATGTCTAGTGCTTGTGATCAGTGCAGCTGACAGTCTTAAATCCAAGCACAAGGAGAAAAAAATAAATTAAATTAAAGAAAAAAAGGACTCTAAGAAAATTACTGTGACTACTCTGCTTGCTCTTTCAGGTCTCTCACAATGTTAGCAGTCGGGAAGAAAATTCATCTACGCAAAGTAGATAAACAGACACTTATTTATTCCAGCATGGGGGACACGGGGCATAGCTCCCTCCAAACATGTCCACCCTAGCATCAAAATGCATAGGTTTTTAATACACTTATTTTGTTGAATCATTGTTACATAAGTTCTTTTACATAAAATTGCATATTATTCTCGCTCTTAAATTTGACCTTTAAAATGATTGGTTTTGCTAGTTATATAACCTTATCAATATTCCTACCCTATAACAATCATTGGTTACTTTTACTTAGCTCTATTGAGATCCTTTATATTTAAATACAAATGGGAAGGGGTAAGGAGGGGAGGCTTTCAAGCAGCATAACTGGTGTCCGTGACCACTTCATTTGTTTCTTAATCAAGTGAGAATTTCTAGTGAGAACTCTATGGTTCCCTCACTTAAAACAATACATAGAGAAATCCAGCAGCTGGCTGGTGAGGTCTCTATGGTTTCTTGGTTTAAAACAATCCTAACATACCTCATATTTTATAATTTTCTACCTAACTCTTCCACTTGATCAAATCTTGAATATTATATCAGAGTTTTTGCAAGAACAACAGCCAAGATAAAATTTCTCAGGAGAAAAAGTGAATGGCCCCAAGTTTTGAAAGCAGTACAGTAATTTGTTCTCTCTGTTTAGTTCCTCCTTTTTTCTTTCTGGGATGTTGATCTCTGAAGTATACTTTTCTTTCTTAAAATTCATACTGGCACATGACACTGCAGGCTGGCAGGGGAGGCTGCAAGGACTGTCCACTGTTTGACATCACACAACTACAAGAAAAAAAAGAGAAAACACATCAGCAGTGAGAAAAAAGTTTTAATTTCCATTCTCTGCCCAGCCTGTACTTGTGCATGGGATTGCCCCGACCCATGTGCAGGACCTTGCACTTGGCCTTGTTGAACTTCATGAGGTTCTCACAGGCCCACCTCTCCAGCCTGTCAAGGTCCCTCTGGATGGCATCCCTTCCCTCCAGCGTGTCCACAACACACAACTTGGTGTCATCTGCAAACTTGCTGAGGGTGCACTCGACCCCACTGTCCACGTCGCCAACAAAGATGTTAAATAGCACTGGCCCCAGTACCGACCCCTGAGGAACACCACTCATCACTGGCCTACACTTGGACATTGAGCCGTTGACCACAACTCTTTGAGTGAGACCATCCAGCCAATTCCTTATCCACCGAGTGGTCCATCCATCAAAACCATGTCTTTCCAGTTTAGAGACAAGGATGTCGTGTGGGACAGTATCAAATGCTTTGGATAAGTCCTGGTAGATGACGTCAGTTGCTCTTCCCCTATCCATCAATGCTGTAACCTCAACCCAAGGGAGCAATTAATCTCCCTCTTCCTGGCAGTACTTATGTATCTGCTCTGTCTCAACCCATTGTGGGTGTTTGTCAAGCACTTTGCAAGCAAAGGTCTCAGTAACACCCAGTGGTTCCACTCACTCCTACCACCACACCCCTGTCATCTTCCTCTGGTCAAAATTACCAAGGTTGCTGACAGTTACCCAGCAAAATGTTCATACATGTTTAAACAGTTTCACAGACATGCAGCTCAGCGGGCTTGCTGCCCTGCCTTCGGTTTGGGGAGACAGCACAGCATGCCTTCAGAAAGGAAGTTGGGCACAGCTCCGTATGCCACAGGCACCTAGGCATGAGAGGCAACGAAGGAATCGCCTTCCAACCTGCTCCTGCAACCTTCTGGGCTTATCCTCACTGCAACTGATCCGGCCTCAGTCTTGAGAGGAGGTGAACAGAATTACAGTTTGGGACAGCCTACCCTGCAATGTGGTGACACAGCCCATCCCTTTGAAGCCTGAGTGTCCTGGTTTTAGCTGGGACAGTTAGCTCTTCTTTTTAGCAGCTAGAAGAGCTCCGTGTTTTGGTTTTACTCAGAGGCTCGCTCTGAGAAGAATGTTGATAGCAAGCTGATGTTTGTGGTTGGAAGTGAGACTCCAAGGACTTTTCAGCGTGCCTGTCCTGGTTTTAGCTGGGACCAGGATTAGCTCTTTTTTCTAGCAGCTAGAAGAGCTCCGTGTTTTGGTTTTACTCAGAGACTCACTCTGAGAAGAACGCTGATAGTGCACTGATGTTTATAGATGGCACTGAGGTCTCAAGGACTTTTCAGTCTGCCGGGTTCTTGCCAGTGTGCAGGAGCACAACAGGATAAGGGGGGAGCATAGCCGGGACAAGGGGTCCACGACTCTCCTTACGATTTGTACCTGAACTTAAGACTGAGGGCCAAACTGGCCAATTAGTATTCCATATCATGCAGCGTCATGCCCAGTATAAGAGTCAGGGTCAGCCGGAAAGAAGGGCTTTTGCCCTTCCGGGACTCTCACTTTCGGGTGCTCAGAGTGTTTTCCCTCTCTCTCTCGCTCTCTGTCTCGGGGCCTCCCGTTCGTCCGGGATTGCGGTATCGAGTTCTATCTGTTTCGGGATTGCAGTTTCGGGACGAGACGGGCCTCGGTCAAGGGGTGGTGAGCAATTACACCGTACATCACTCGTTTGCATATGTTTATCCTTGTACATATCTGTATATACATATATTGGTAGCGGTAGTAGTAAATTGTTCTTATCTCAACCCTCGGGTCTCTTTTCTTTTTCCTCTTTGATTCTCTCCCTCATCCCTGAGGTGTGGGAGGGTGAGAGGGGACTGTGTCGGGTATAGTTGCCGGAGCAGCCTAACCCACCACAGTGCCGTGTTCTGGCCAGAGTGCAGAAGCATGGCGGGATAAGGGGGGAGCATAGCCGGGACAAGGGGGCCACGATTCCCCTTGTGATTTGTGGTGGAACTTAAGATTGAGGGTCAAACTGGCCAATTAGTATTCCATATCATGCAGCGTCATGCCCAGCATAAAAGTGAGGGTCAGTCGGAAAGAAGGGCTTTTCGTGCTTTTGCTCTTTCGCCACTTTCGCTCCTTTGCGCTTCTGCACTTTTGCTCTATTGCCTTTTTTTTTTTCTCTCTCTTCCAGTACTCCCACTCTCGGAGTACTATCTCTCTCTCTCGATCTCTATTTTGGGGCCTTGCGTTCGCCCGGGATTGCAGCTTCGGGATGAGACGGGCTGCGGATCAGAGGGGGTGGTGAGCATCTACACTGTGTATTACTTATCTGTATTAAATTGTTCTTATCTCAACCCACGGGTTTCCCGTTTCTCCTTTAATTCTCTCCCTCATCCCTGGGGGTGGGAGAGGGTGAGTGAGCGACTGTGTAGGGTTTGGTTGCCGGAGTGGCCTAACCCACAGCAGTCTTATTTGGCGCCCAACGTGAGGCCCGAAGGGGTTGAGATAACAAAAGTAAATTGCTGTGATTTGCCATTGTGTTTTTCCTGGATGTTGCTGGCCAGAATGTTGTTTGGTATACTCTCATACATATTACCAGAAATCTATAATTTAGTGCTTTATCTGCCTTATATGATATTAGGCAGAATGTTTACTCGGTTTTCTAGCTCTGGGTGCTGGACTGGTATGAAAAGTATGTTATCGTTAATTAAGGGGTTTGCCAAACTGTACTGTGTAACGCTGATACGATCATGGGTGTTGGGACCAGCTCAGTCTCTGTATTCGGCGGTGCAGAGCGGGATGGTGATGTGGAGCTCATTTATTAACTTTGAGCGTCACCTGGCTGATGTCATTGCCAGTTACACCGGTGACTTCTCATTTACAAAAGCTTATGTCGATTTTGATAATGCTGAACATCATTGGAATAATCTAATGGGTTTGATTTTGCTACAAGGTCTCCTGAATATATGTTTTATTATATATATATTAAAAGTCGATCGACCATTTAGGGGTATATACTAGTTTATTTCTCGTGTTATTGTGCTTGCCATCTCGACCCCCATGACAAGCACTATAGCTACTCAGACTACAATGGTATCAGTTGCCCCCATAAGAAAAAGGAGACGTGTACAAAAGTTAGAACATGGAGGAGACGATGATGAAGGAGAGCCAGGGCCATCACAACAACTAGATGAAGAAGAGCAACCAGGGCCATCACGACTGGAGGAAGAGCAACCGAGGAAATGTGTGCAAAAGTCAGAACGTAGAGGAAAGGATGATGATGAAGAGCAAACAGGGCCATCACGACAACGAGAGATGAAGCGGGAATGTTCCATTTCGCCCCAGAGAAGATTTCAATGGAGGAGAAGTGACATCATAGATGAGACAATAACCACCCGATCTCTAAAATTGAGTGAGCTGCGAGATATTCAAAAAGATTATGGCCATCTTAGAGGTGAGCCCATTGTCACTTGGTTGCTCAGATGCTGGGACATGGGGGCCAATAGTCTGGAATTAGATGGTAAAGAAGCCAGGCAGCTAGGAGCCCTTGCAATGGATGGAGGCATTGATAAAGCGATTGGAAGACAGACACAAGTTCACAGCCTCTGGAGACGGCTCCTGGCAGCTATAAAGGAAAGGTATCCCTACAAGGACGAGGTGCCATGTAACGTAAGCAAGTGGACCAACATAGAAAAAGCTATTCAGTATCTGAGAGAACTGGCTGTGCGAGAGTTGATTTATTTTGACTCGAGAAACGGACCAAGATGCGAGGATCCAGATGACATCAGGTGCACACGACCAATGTGGCAGAAGATTCTACGGAGTGCGCCATTAGCATATTCCACCTCATTGGCAATAATGGACTTCGGAGACGATGATACACCACTATCCGTAGGTAATCTGGTCACTTACCTCCGATGATATGATGATAATACTTCTATATGAACCTGTGTTGCGGCTGTGGAAAAGCTGTCTGAGGAGGTCCGAGAATTAAGAGAAAAAGTAGACTCCTCGCCAGCAGAACATTCTAGAATTTCAGCTGTTAGAACCAGGCGTTACCCTCCTCGAGAGAGACAAGAGAGACGGTACAGATCTCGGGGTGAGCTGTGGTTCTACCTGCATGATCATGGAGAAGACATGAGAAGGTGGGATGGAAAACCCACCTCAGCCTTAGAGGCCAGGGTACGCCAGTTGGAAGGAAGAACCAACAGGAATAGAAATTTTTCCAATTCCTCCAGGACAGCTGTTGCCCCAGTCTACAGTGAGCAGTCCACTAGTCAAAATGGAAGGGCTGATCCTCCTAGCAATCCTGATTCTAATCCTGCTGATTCCTCTGATGAATATGATAACAGGCATTAGAGGGGCCCTGCCTCCAGCCAGGTGGAGGAAAGGGATAATTGAGTTTACTGGACTGTGTGGATTCGGTGGCCTGGCACATCATACCCCAAAAAGTATAAGGCTTTAGTGGACACTGGTGCTCAGTGCACCCTGATACCATCGAACTTTAGAGGGGCAGAATCCATCTGTATTTCTGGAGTGACAGGGGGGTCCAAACAACTGACTGTGTTAGAGGCTGAAGTAAGCCTAACTGGTCAGCAGTGGCAAAAACACCCTATTGTAACTAGCCCAGAAGCGCCGTGCATCCTTGGCATAGATTATCTTAAGAGAGGGTATTACAAGGACCCAAAAGGGTATCAGTGGCCTTTTGGCATAGCTGCAATAGAGACAGAAGAAGGCAAACAGCTGTCTACTTTGCCTGATCTCTCAACGGACCCTTCTGCTGTGGGATTACTGAGGGTCGAAGAACAACAGGTGCCAATTGCTAATACAACAGTGCACCAACGGCAATATTGTACCAACTGAGACTCTCTAATTCCTATCCATAAGTTGATTCGTCAACTGGAGAGTCAAGGAGTCATCACAAAGACCCGCTCACCTTTTAACAGCCCTATATGGCCTGTACGTAAGTCCAATGGCGAGTGGAGGCTGACAGTAGACTATCGTGGCTTGAATGAAGTTACACCACCATTGAGTGCTGCCATGCCAGATATGCTGGAACTTCAGTATGAACTGGAGTCAAAGGCAGCCAAGTGGTATGCTACAATTGACATCGCCAATGCATTCTTCTCAATTCCTTTGGCAGCAGAATGCAGGCCACAGTTTGCTTTCACTTGGAGGGGCATCCAGTATACCTGGAATTGACTGCCCCAGGGGTGGAAACACAGCCCCACTATTTGCCATGGACTGATCCAGACCACACTGGAACAGGGTGATGCCCCAGAACATTTGAAATAAATTGATGACATCATTGTATGGGGCAAAACAGCAGAAGAAGTTTTTGAGAAAGGTGAAAAGATAATCCAAATCCTTCTGAAAGCAGGCTTTGCCATAAAACAGAGTAAGGTCAAGGGACCTGCACAGGAGATTCAGTTTTTGGGAATAAAATGGCAAGATGGGCGTCGTCAAATTTCAATAGATGTGATTAATAAAATAACAGCTATGTCCCCACCAAACAACAAAAAGGAAGCACAAGCTTTCTTAGGCATTATGGGTTTCTGGAGAATGCATATTCCAGATTACAGCCAGATTGTAAAACCCCTCTATCAAGAAACCCAAAAGAAGAATGATTTTGAATGGGGCCCAGAGCAAAAACAAGCCTTTGAACAAATTAAACAAGAAATAGTTCATGCCGTAGCCCTGGGACCAGTCCGGACAGGACAAGATGTCAGAAACGTGCTCTACACTGCAGCCGGGGAGAATGGTCCTACCTGGAGTCTCTGGCAAAAAGCACCAGGGGAGACGCGAGGTCGACCTCTTGGGTTTTGGAGTCGAGGATACAAAGGATACGAAGCCAACTATACTCCAACTGAAAAAGAGATATTGGCAGCATATGAAGGAGTCCGAGCTGCTTCTGAAGTGATTGGTACGGAAGCACAGTTGCTCCTAGCACCCCGATTGCCAGTGCTCAGCTGGATGTTCAAAGGGAGCGTCCCATCTACACATCACACAACTGATGCTACATGGAGTAAGTGAATCGCACTGATCACACAAAGAGCTTGGATAGGAAACCCCCATTGCCCAGGAATTTTGGAAGTGATTACTAACTGGACTGAAGGTAAAGACTTTGGAATGTCACCAGAGGAGGAGGAGGTGACACATGCTGAGGAGGCCCCACCTTATAATGAACTATCAGACAATGAGAAGAAATACGCTCTGTTTACTGATGGATCCTGTCGCCTTGTAGGAAAACATCGAAAATGGAAAGCTTCTGTATGGAGTCCTACTCAACGGGTCGCAGAAGCTACCGAAGGAGAAGGTGAATCAAGTCAGTTTGCAGAGGTGAAAGCCATCCAACTGGCTTTAGACATTGCAGAATGAGAAAAGTGGCCAATGCTCTATCTCTATACCAACTCTTGGATGGCAGCAAATGCCCTGTGGGGATGGCTACGGCAATGGAAGCAGAGCAACTGGCAACGCAGAGGTAAACCCATCTGGGCTGCCCCATTGTGGAAAGACATTGCTGCTCGAGTAGAGAAGCTGGCTGTAAAAGTACATCATGTAGATGCTCATGTACCCAAGAGTCGGGCCACTGAAAAACATCAAAGCAATCAACAGGTGGATCGGGCCACTAAGATTCAAGTGGCTCAGGTGGATCTGGACTGGCAACATAAAGGTGAAAAATTTCTAGCTCGTTGGACCCATGATGCTGATACGGGGATAGGTATAGGAGTAGGCATAAGACTACATAAGACTATATTAGCTATTATTTCTATGGATAGGTATAAGAATAGGCATAAGACTCTGGGAAATACAGAGCTCTGTGAAATAGCTCTGTGAATTGCTAGAAGTTATCAAATACTAATCCCTGCTTTGAAACACTAACTACTCGAAAAGAAGGCCTGTAAGAGAGACAAAATAAATGATGGCAAGGTTGTAACTCATGACCCATAGGGAGAAAAACAGACAAAGAGGAGAGATAAGGACTAACGAGAACTAACATTTGTCTTCAAGCAATAACAAGTAGGAGACAACCAGATGTCCACTCAAGGCCAGGGAAACGGTTTGGCTCTACAGGCCCAGCCAAAACAAGAGTTATAGAGTTTTAGGGAAGAAGTGAAAACACACAGCGAGGAAGACCTACGGCCTTCATCCCAAAGACCCCTGCCCACGACCACCAGGAGGCGTGTCAAGGAGGAGCCTGAGGCGGATCCTGAGGCGGGGGCTATGGAAATGATCTCCAGGGAGAGACTGCCCTTTTGGGGGAGGGGGTGATGAGTATGTCTGTATAAATACAAGAAAAACTGCTACGGCGGGTGTGCACGTTTGTGGTGGAGCGATCCCCCGTGCACCCAGCGCTGCAATAAACATACCTACTTTACAACTTTCCAAGTTGTGGAGTCTGTTTCCGCACATCAATGCCTCAGGCCATGAAGGAAGAGATGCAACATACAGATGGGCTTGTGATCGAGGGGTGGACTTAACTATGGACACTATTGCAGAGGTTGTCCATGAATGTGAAACCTGTGCTGCAATCAAGCAAGCCAAGCGGTTAAAACCTCTTTGGTATGAAGGATGTTGGCTGAAATATCAGTATGGGGATGCTTGACAAATTTACTATATCACACTTCCACAAACTTGTAGTGGCAAGCGTTACGTGCTCACAATGGTGGAAGCAACCACTGGATGGCTGGAAACCTATGCTGTGCCCCATGCCACTGCCTGAAACACTATCTTGGGCCTTGAAAAGAAAGTCTTGTGGTGACATGGCACCCCAGAGAGAATTGAGTCAGACAACGGGACTCATTTCCGTAACAATCTTATAGACACCTGGGCCAAAGAGCATGGCATCGAGGGGGTATATCACATCCCCTATCATGCACCAGCTTCTGGGAAGATTGAATGATATAACGGATTGCTAAAAACCACACTGAAAGCAATGGGTGGTGGAACTTTAAAACATTGGGATACCCATTTAGCAAAAGCCACCCTGTTAGTCAACACTAGGGGATCTGCCAATCAAGCAGGTCCTGCTCAATCAGAACTTTTAAGTACTGTAGAAGGAGATAAAGTCCCTGTAGTGCACATGAGGAATATGCTGGGGAAGACAGTTTGGGTTATTCCTGCCTCGGGTAAAGGTAAACCCATTCATGGGATTGCTTTTGCTCAAGGACCTGGGTGCACTTGGTGGGTGATGCAGAAGGACGAGGAAGTCCGATGTGTACCTCAAGGGGATTTGATGTTGGGTGAAAATAGACAATAAAATGAATTGAATTGTATGATATTAATTGCTGAATAACCCTGTCATTGCATACCATCACTGCTATGGTTGTCACATTGTACTAATGCCATTATATTAAGAATCATCCAGATTAATGAAGAATGAACTTCGACAGAACTGATTCCAGACACCCAGCAACTTCCTCGAGATCAACATCTTCAACCTGCAGATGGCGGACATGGGCTGTTGCCGAATACACCAACTACGAGCTCCAGACGTCACACGCAACAAAGGCTACATGTCATCCGCTCTACCAACTGAGCGAATTCCACATCATCTTTCCTGCCCTGAGAGACTGCTACAACAGATGAAGACACGTTTTGGAGGGATGACCCATGGACTAAGGGAATAGTATATATATAAGTTTTGAACATGACGTGCATGGTATGGAATAAGGGGTGGATACTGTCCTGGTTTTAGCTGGGACAGTTAGCTCTTCTTTTTAGCAGCTAGAAGAGCTCCGTGTTTGGGTTTTACTCGGAGGCTCACTCTGAGAAGAATGTTGATAGCAAGCTGATGTTTGTGGTTGGAAGTGAAACTCCAAGGACTTTTCAGTGTGCCGTGTTCTGGCCAGAGTGCAGAAGCACGGCGGGATAAGGGGGGAGCATAGCCGGGACAAGGGGGCCACGATTCCCCTTGTGATTTGTGGTGGAACTTAAGATTGAGGGCCGAACTGGCCAATTAGTATTCCATATCATGCAGCATCATGCCCAGTATAAAAGTGAGGGACAGCCGGAAAGAAGGGCTTTTTGCGCTTTTGCTCTTTCGCTGCTTTTGCTCTTTTGTGCTTCTGCGCTTTCGCTCTATTGCCTTTTTTTTTTTCTCTCTCTCCCAGTACTCCCACTCTCAGAATACTATCTCACTCGCTCTCTATTTTGGGGCCTCGCGTTTGTCCGGGACTGCAGCTTTGGGACGAGACGGGCTTCGGATAAGAGGGGGTGGTGAGCATCTACACTGTCTATTACTCATCTGTATTAAATTGTTCTTATCTCAACCCACGGGTTTCCCCTTTCTCCTTTAATTCTCTCCCTCATCCCTGGTCGGGGGGGGAGGGTGAGTGAGCGACTGTGTAGGGTTTGGTTGCTGGATTGGCCTAACCCACGACACTGGGTTTTGCAGAACCAGTGCTTCCGTGGGTTCTGTATCCAGCTTTATGCCAGCGTTTCAGTAACGTGATCTGCCCGCAGTTATGTCACACCTCATCTTGGAATGATGCTGACACCAGCAACCTCTGGGTGACCTATGCCACTGTAAATAGGAATCTGTGAAAAAACGTTCTGGTCACTGCCAAGCAGCCAAGAGCCCTGGTGAGAGAGGCTGCCAGTCAGCCATGAGCTTCCTCACTGCCCTCAATCCTCCCCTTCCACAGCCCTCTGCAAGCTGAGACTTCAGCAAAATATTCCCCAGGGCTTTCCCTGAGCCTTTATATTGCCTTTGAACAGTAGCCAATGACATTTCCAGAGTTACACTTATCTTAGTACAAGAGGCAATCAGAGATCACTGTACTTCTAACTCATATTCAAATATCAGCCTTAAAATAGCAAACAGGTCATTGCACAGGCCTCTGCACTTGAACTGAAACCATGTCGCTTGAATGCAAAGGTATAGCAGTAAATGCCCTCACATTACCCCTTCAGTGATGAGAATGTAGCACTTCCAAGTTTTCCTCACAAAAAAAAAGATACCAACGTTCAACTGGAGGCAAAAGAGTCGAGAAGTAGAACTGGATCTCACTGCTGCACTGCTGCCAAACACAAAGGGATCAGCAGATGACAGAAAAAGACATCCCTGTTCTTGTCTCAATTTTTTTTGTTCATGGAGTTGGTATTTCTTAGGAGTTTTGAGCCCAGTGGTTGAATCCTACTCCCACTGAATGCAAAACAAAAAACACACCCACACCTTCAACACATTCAGAATTTCATCCAGCAATTTCTTCTCTCTCCTATACTAGTCATAGTGAATCATCCACAAGATTTTATTCACATTACTCTTCTTCCTCTGGTACTGATAGATACATGGACTTAAGCTGCTGTGCCAACAAGTGAATGTTGTCTCGCTTAGCGTCCTGGTTTCACTGGGATAGAATCATAGAACCAATTTTCTGTTCAGAGAAGAAAGCTGCATTTTTAAGAAGACTGCAGTACTCGATTCAGTGAGAACAAAGTTGATAAGACACTTTGTTTTAGTTTGTAGCCAGCCATGGTATGCAGGTATCCATAGTGATCAAGGTCTTTTCAACTTGTTTTTGCTAATGACCCAGATGTCCAAGAACCTCAGGGGAGTGTGGCCAGGCTGATTGACATCTAAATTGGCAAATGGATATTCCATACCATGTAACATCATGCTCGCTATAGATTGGGAAATTTGTTGGGGACAGTCTCTCTTGCGCACTCTCTCTCTCTCAACGGTCACTGTCCCTGGAGGGTCTCGTTTGTCATTCTGCTCCTGAGGCCTACTCTTTCTCTTCCGGGATTGTGGTTTTGGGATTTTCCTGCTCTGGGATTGCTAGCTGGGAATGGGCTGGATGTTGGTCAAAGGGTGGTGAGCAATTGCACTGTACATCACTTGTCTGTAGATATTATTATTGTTATCATTATGATTTTTTTATTTTATTTCAATTATTAAATAGTTCTTATCTCAACCCACGAGTCTTCCCTCCTTTTCCCGATTCTCCTTCTCGGGTGGGGAGGGGTCATCAGGTAATAGAACAGCTGGTTATTGTTTAGCCACGGATACAGGCTAAATGTAGACCCTGAGTTCGATGTTACAGCATTTCTTTAAGAAAAGGCAAAACATCTTAAGTTGTGCTTTTAGTCATACTGAGAAAATAGTTCAGCTCATTTTCCATTTTTTGGGGGGGAAAATCTGGGAAAAGCATGAAGTTTTCAAGCAACCTGACATACTGATGACTTGAATACGCTCTTTGTAGTAACAGAGAGCTGAAGTGTCAGTCTGCCATTAAAAAGTTAATTCTCTCAGTATTTTCACTTTAAATAAATCCACTATGAGCCTACATTCTCTTGATGTCATCAGAACAATTAAAGAGAATTTAATAGAAAATGTCTTTATTTTTTAAGAGGAGTTCCAAAAAGCTCTAGAATCTGTATTTCTGTGCAAGCACCACACCCATGTAATCTCCTTGTCTTTGTAATTCCAGGATATTAATCAAGGTGCAAGGGCCATAAGAGTTGAACATCCATCACAGATGTTGCAGCTTACTCTATATGTGCTGAATATGATAAAATATTGTTTATTGAACACAGAAGAGAACAAAATTCATATTTACTTAAGCAGGTAGAAATTCCGGGTGAACACTGGCAGTCATAATAACATGGCACTGATAACAAACATAGGATGCATAGTAGAATCAGAAAGAAAAGACCACACCATGGAGTTCTTTTTTATCTGAAATACAAGTGCAAGAATAAATCGTAGTAATGTTTTAAAACACAGTATCTCCAGAAAAGTCACTGCATAGCAAAATAGCTTGGTCCAAAGATGATATGGAGGTAGTGTCAAATATCAGAACTTCACTGGAACATATACTTCCCCATTTTGCAACATAGTGAAACTTCACAGCACCTAAAAGTTAATAAATGTCACCAATAACTACAGTTCAATAGAACATATTTAGCTTTCCAATGAAATGTTCACAAATCAGCTTTTCACAGGTAACGAGTACTTTGTTCTGGTACAAAATGTATCTCCAGAGCAACGTACCATTATTCATGGGAGAGTTTCTGGATATATTTATTCTTGCACTAGTGATGCCCTCCAATGGGAACACCACTCACCTACAAATCCTTCTTGTAAGCAGATGGACAGAAACAAAGAAAGTAGGATGGCGCATAGACCAGAGGAGGAGCAGGGGCACTTCTTTTTGAGACTTAGCAGGGAAAGGTTGCAGATAAAGTACTGGAGATAAGTTATAGTTCAGTCACACTTGTGTAGTCAACCTTTTCCTTCCAACACACACCACCTCGAGTTTCCAAATGAACCTAATCAATTCTCACACGGCTCCAACAGCATCTTTGTGTCATACATCCAAGTCTTTCCATCTACAAACTGTCCTAAATAACTCTGTGCTTCATGAAGCTTCCCTCTAGCACTCTGCTCACCTCTTTTCTCCCATTTTTGCTCAACAGAAGCTCAAGCTAGGCTCTTGCGAGGCTGAAAACTAGCTATTTCTTTCTCCTCTCAGTTCCCTATCTCTTGACAAGTTTTTTCCATGACAGAACTGTATGTTCTTCATAGCATGCCACTTAATATTCACTTCCGACTGACTGTCAAAATATTTGCTTTGACAGCCCAAATTCAAAATATACAATGGTTCTTTAACTCCTTTGGTATTAACTCATTCAAAATAATTCTCGTTGAGGAAACAGACGTCTTTTTTTTAGGTTTGTCCCTTAGTCATTTGGGTCTCCCGCTGTTTTTACTATTGCGTTCAACTGTGCAGGTGCTGAAGAAGGCCATCCACGCTGGGCAAGGGAGTGCCCCGAGGGAGGAAACAGTCTCACATGGTGAGCATCTGCATGAGCTGCATGCCACAGTAGCTCCCCAGCTCGAGGGTCTCAGTGGTGCTATCCCACCCCACCATACAACCTGTCATTCCTCAGCTAGTCAGCACAGCTCTCAGATGGGTCAAAACTGCACCTTCAGCCTCATTTACTCTGCTCCCTGAACCATGCTCATGGTCAGGCTCTGCATTAAGTGAAGTTTAACACAGCTAAAAGATGTCAGTGAGAATATCAGATTCTCACAGCATCCAGAAAGGATAAAACTGAGGGTTTGAATGCAAAATCTTTTGATTATTTTAATCTAAGAAAATAAAACATCTTAAAAATCACTAAAATTTTCTTCCTCTTCAGAAACACAATTTTGACAGCCAGATAGTCTGCCTCGAGTTATACTTTCACATCTCTAGCTAAGAATATTCAGCTGTTACCTTTTACTACAAACCATCTATATGCTAAGTAAATAAATAACATCTATTTTTCTGAACTAGATAAAGAAACACACTTGCCTCCATTTTGCTTACTCTGCTGTTGTGGTTTAGGTCAGCCAGCAACTAAACTCCACACAGCCACTCGCTCACCCTCCCCCATCTCCAGGGGATGGGAAAGAGAATTAAAGGGGAAAAGGGAAAGAGAACCGTGGGTTGAGATAAGAAAAATTTAATGCTACTACTACTAATATATGAATATATATATATGTACAATGATAATAATATATACAAACAAGTGATGCACAGTGTAATTGCTCACCACCCCTTGACCAAGGTCCATCCCATCCTGGACTAACAAACCTGAAACAGATAAGTCCCAACACCGCAATCCTGGATGAGCAAAAGGCCTGAAAAAATAGAGTGAGAGAGAGAGATACCACTCCAAGAGTTCGAGAGTGAGAGCCCCAGAAGAGCAAAAGCCCTTCTTTCCGGCTGACCCTCATTTTTAAAATGGGCATGACATTGCATGATACGGAATACTTCATTGACCAGTTTGGCCCTCAATCCTAAGTCTAAGTTCAAATCATAAGGAGAGTCGTGGACACTTTGTTCCAGCTATGCTTCCCACCAGCCTGTTGTGCTCCTGCACACTGACAAGAACATGGCAAGCTGAAAAGTCCTTGAGGCCTCAGTGCCAACTATAAACATCAGTGCACTATCAACATTCTTCTCAGAGCAAGTCTCAGACTAAAATCAAAACAGAGCTCTTCTAGCTGCTAAAAAGATGAACTAACTCTGTCCCAGTTGAAACCAGGACAACTGCCAAAACCAGAAATTCACAAGTTGATTCAAACTATAATATTTGAATTAAGGTTTTGATTTTAGAGATGTTGAGCTGCGAAGTTTTGCTTTGGCATACCAGGCAGATAGGAAGGAATGGCTGCAAAGCACAAATATGAGTCAATCATATACTACTGCTGTTTTTTTTTAAAAAACATGTCCTACAATCAATGTACAAGAGACCTGCAAGTACCCTCCAGAACCATGTTATGGCCAGTTCTTCATGATCCCCTTATGGTTTTGACTGAAGATGGGGGCTCAGACTAAACCCTACAATTCAGCTTACACCCATCCCAGCCTGGTTCTGTCAGCTCAAGAGTGAGAATAAATTATCTAGGGAAAACATAGGCCCTCTCCGGAAGGAAACGGAAGACCTGGCTACCTGGGATATGGAGAAGGCTGAGGTACTCAACGACTTCTTTGCCTCAGTCTTCATTGGCAAGACCTCCAGCTGCACAGCCCAAGTCGCAGAAGGCAAAGCCAGGGACTGGGAGAATGAAGAACCGCCCACTGTAGGAGAAGATCAGGTTCGAGACCATCTAAAGAACCTGAAGGTGGACAAGTCCATGGGACCTGATGAGGTACATCCGCAGGTCCTGAGGGAACTGGTGTATGAAGTTGATAAGCCGCTATCCATCATATTTCAGAAGTCGTGGCAGTCTGGTGAAGTTCCCACTGACTGGAAAAGGGGAAATATAGCCCCCATCTTTAAAAAGGGAAAAAAGAACACCCAGGGAACTACAGGCCAGTTAGTCTCACCTCTGTGCCCAGCAAGATCATGGAGCAGATCCTCCTGGAAACTATGCTAAGGCACATGGAAAATAAGGCAGTGATTGTTGACAGCCAACATGGCTTCACTAAGGGCAAATCCTGCCTGACTAATTTGGTGACCTTCTATGATGAGGTTACAGCATTGATGGATAGGGGAAGAGCAACTGACATGGTCTACCTGGACTTATCCAAAGCACTTGATACTGTCCCACATAACATCCTTGTCTCTAAACAGGAGAGACATGGATTTGACGGATGGACCACTCGGTGGATAAGGAATTGGCTGGATGGTTGCACTCAAAGAGTTGTGGTCAACGGTTCAATGTCCAGGTGGAGGCCAGTGACGAGTGGAGATCCTCAGGGGTCAGTACTCGGACCAGTGCTATTTAACATCATTGTTGGTGACATGGACAGTGGGATCAAGTGCACCCTCAGCAAGTTTGCAAATGACACTGACATGTGGAACTAGACTCCACAACTTGGAAAGCTGTAAAGTAGGTACGTTTATTGCAGCGCTGGGTGCACAGGGGATCGCTCCACCACAAACGTGCACACCCGCCGTAGCAGGTTTTTTTTGTATTTATACAGACATACTCATAAGGGGAAGAGCAACTGACATCATCTACCTGGACTTATCCAAAGCATTTGATACTGTCCCACACGACATCCTTGTCTCTAAACTGGAAAGACATGGTTTTGATGGATGGACCACTCGGTGGATAAGGAATTGGCTGGATGGTCGCTCTCAAAGAGTTGTGGTCAACGGTTCAATGTCCACATGGAGGCCAGTGACGAGTGGTGTTCCTCAGGGGTCGGTACTGGGACTAGTGCTATTTAACATCTTTGTTGAAGACATGGACAGTGGGATTGAGTGCACCCTCAGCAAGTTTGCAGATGACACCAAGTTGTGTGGTGTTGTGGACACGCTGGAGGGAAGGGATGCCATCCAGAGGGACCTTGACAGTCTGGAGAGGTGGGCCTGTGAGAACCTCATGAAGTTCAACAAGGCCAAGTGCAAGGTCCTGCACATGGGTCAGGGCAATCCCATGCACAAGTACAGGCTGGGCAGAGAATGGATTGAGAGCAGCCCTAAGGAAAAGGACTTGGGAGTGCTGGTGGATGAGAAGCTCAACATGAGCCGGCAATGTGCGCTGGCAGCCCAGAAAGCCAATCGTATCCTGGGCTGTATCAAAAGGAGCATGGCCAGCAGGTCGAGGGAAGTGATTCTGCCCCTCTACTCTGCTCTCGTGAGACCCCACCTGGAATACTGTGTTCAGCTCTGGAGTCCCCAACACAAGAAGGACATGGAGCTACTGGAACGAGTCCAGAGGAGGGCCACGGAGATGATCCGAGGGCTGGAGCACCTCTCCTATGAAGACAGGCTGAGAGAGTTGGGGCTGTTCAGCCTGGAGAAGAGAAGGCTCCGGGGTGATCTTATAGCAGCTTTCCAGTACCTAAAGGGGGACTACAGGAAAGCTGGAGAGGGACTTTTTACAAGGGCGTGTAGTGATAGGACAAGGGGCAACAGATTTAAACTGAAAGAGGGCAGATTTAAGTTAGATATAAGAAAGAAATTCTTTACATTGAGGGTGGTGAGGTACTGGAACAGGTTGCCCAGAGAAGTTGTGGATGCCCCATCCCTGGAGGTGTTCAAGGCCAGGTTGGATGAGGCTTTGGGCAACCTGGTGTAGTGGAGGATTTCCCTGCCCATGGCAGGGGGGCTGGAACTAGATGATCTTTGAGGTCCCTTCCAACTCTAACCATTCTATGATTCTATGATTCTATAACCCCCTCCCCAAAAGGGCAGTCTCTCCCAGGAGATCATTTCCATAGCCCCCGCCTCAGGATCCACCTCAGGCTTCTCCTCAACATACCTCCTGGTGGTCGTGGGCAGGGGTCTTCAGGATGAAGACCATAGGTCTTCCTCACTGTGTATTTTTCACTTCTTCCCTAGTATTCCTGTTTTGGCTGAGCTTGCAGAGCCAAACCGGTTCCCAGCCTGGCCTGGCCTTGAGTGGACATCTGGTTGTCTCCTACTTGTTATTGTTTGAAGACAAATGTTAGTTCTCGTTAGTCCTTATCTCTCCTCTTTGTCTTTTCTTTCTCCCTACGGGTCACGAGTTACAACCTTGCTGGCATTTATTTTGTCTCTCTTACCAGCCTTCTTTTCGGGTAGTTAGTATTTCAAAGCAGGGATTAGTATTTGATAACTTCTAACAATTCACAGAGCTATTTCACAGAGCTATGTATTTCACAGAGCCTTACGTAGTCTTATGTCTATTCTTATACCTATCCATAGAAATAACAGCTAATATAGTCTTATGTAGTCTTATGCCTACTCCTATACCTATCCTCGTATCAGTCCCCCCTTTTCTATTAAATCAAGCAAATTCTTTTACTTGCGTAAGTTTCCCGATTGATATAACGCTTCGTGCATTGAAGATACCCTTTTAAACATGCGCCAAACCCATATGTACAGCAGTGTTAGTGACAATATCAAAGCAGCTGTAGCTATTAACAGTATTATAACAGGATGTATTAGATGATTGAAAAATCCTGTAGCAGAAGGTGACCATCCAAAAAGTGCTTCCCACCATTTATGTTCTCCATCCTTTTCTACTCTTTTTACAATTTTCTTTATCTCGTTTGCATCATAATGAACTGTCACCAGAGTTTTCTGTCTGCTATTTCTAATTTTTTCCAGTATTTGCATTAAACCAGGATGTTGCAGCAATTTCTTTGTCAGAGTTAAATTTGTTTCTATAGGTGTGGGTAATAACTCATAGATTAATGTATAGTCTGACTTTAGAATTTGATGGGATGTGACGGGAGCAGAATAATGGAAGTCACATCCCGTGATCCGAGTGAAATTACAGATGCAGAAGTTTGAATGATTTTTAGTGCCTACTTCCGTCCCTTCTACAAATATGGAGCTACATTTTGTTCGTAGACATGCACAACCTTTCCCTGCATATATTATGATTGTCTTTGAGCCAACATCAGGGCGAATTTCAAAATGACACACCTTTTGATCAGTATCAAGACAGATATCTTGTGCTCGTATGCTATTACCTTCACATAGAAATCCTTGTTGTTCTCGCACAATGCAGGATTCTAGATCTACTGTTTGCCATCTGTCTCTTACCCTTTGGGCCCATGTTCTATGTTCGAAAGGATAAAGCAGGGTTCTGTCATGGTATATCCCTAAAGCTATGATGGGATGGATCACAGTTATTAGAGCATTACGAATGGTTAGTACAAAGGCTGTAACTGTGTGCGTGGTGGGGTTATAAGTAAAATTTACCATATTCCACCAGGATTGAAGCTCTCTTTCTTTACCTGTGGCACCATCCCAGACTACCTTTCGGATTTCAGTGGGAAATATCCCTTCTTCTCCTTCTCTTATAATAGAGGCGATACTATAGTATCTGATTGCATCCATAGTTGGGCCTGAACACAACTCAGGGCTAGCGAGACATTGGCTTGTAGCCCGTCAATCACGTCTACAATTATATTGTGATCTCTTATGTTTGTTTGTTCCCAGTCTGGTAAGATTTGTGATGCTAACCACTGGTGAGCTCCTAAAGTCAATAACGAGGATTGTAAGGGCTGTTGCAGTTTTGACAGATCTGTAGTGACAGCAGTCAGCTTGTTCATTATTACTTCTGAGTCTATGGTATTCAGAACTCCCAACCCTGTTCCTAACAGCCCCGTCAGATCTCTTGGTTTCCGTCTTTGAGAAATACCCTTCCTCTTTCTTAGCCAAGTAGTCCATCCTTCACAAGAGGTTCGTAAGAAAGGAGAACACAACAGGTGGATTTCTGAAATGTTAATTTGCATTGATAACTCAACCCTTTTGAGAGACCATTCTGGGTTGAATAACACTTGCTGCTGTCCTGTGTTTCTTATTACATACAGACCAATTTCATAAATTTTGGGTTCGAGCTTAGGTGCTGGTGTAGGTCGTGTGATGGACCTATCTTTTTACGATGTGTAACTATCACAGTGGGCATTGTTGTAATGGGCCCAGCTACGGCATTTATTTTAAATTTGAATGAGAGTCCCATAGTACTATCGGCCCAGAGACAAACCACTTCAGTGGTTTGTACTAGTGTGAAATTATGCTGACAATCTAATTCTTTAGAAGAACAGATCTCTGCGCTTTTATTTGTGGGAGTAATTGAGATAGTAATTTGGGATGCCTTTTTATGGGTGGTTCCATTAATCATTCGGCATCCAACTTAGATTTTTTTTTTCTTTTTTCCCTACATTTCCTTGAAGTTGGTAAATTCCTTTTGTATCCTTACAACATTCTTGTTTTAAATATTCTTGATTTCCATACATAACCACAGTAGATAGATTTAAACCTTCACGAGCAGAGTATTTCCCCATGGATCCAGTATACCTAATATAGGCTTGAGACCAAGGCCACTCAGTATCATTTTGGCTATAAGTGCTTTCCCACCCCTGAATTATAATTATGACTGTGAGAAAAGCAATTTTCCTGGTTGGACTTGCGTGACCTTCCATGGAGATCTATAGGTTTTCTTTACTCTGGTGTGATGAATCATAGAATCATAGAATCATAGAATGGTTAGGGTTGGAAGGGACCTCAAAGATCATCTAGTTCGAACCCCCCTGTCATGGGCAGGGAAATCCTCCACTATGCCAAGTTGCCCAAAGCCTCATCCAACCTGGCCTTGAACACCTCCAGGGATGGGGCATCCACAACTTCTCTGGGCAACCTGTTCCAGTACCTCACCACCCTCAATGTAAAGAATTTCTTTCTTATATCTAATCTAAATCTGCCCTCTTTCAGTTTAAATCCATTGCCCCTTGTCCTATCACTACACACCCTTGTCAAAAGTCTCTCTCCAGCTTTCCGGTAGGCCCCAATTAGGTACTGGAAAGCTGCTATAAGATCACCCCGGAGCCTTCTCTTCTCCAGGCTGAACAGCCCCAACTCTCTCAGCCTGTCTTCATAGGAGAGGTGCTCCAGCCCTCGGATCATCTTCGTGGCCCTCCTCAGGACTCGTTCCAGTAGCTCCATGTCCTTCTTGTGTTGGGGACTCCAGAGCTGAACACAGTATTCCAGGTGAGGTCTCACAAGAGCTGAGTAGAGGGGCAGAATCACTTCCCTCGACCTGCTGGCCACACTCCTTTTGATACAGCCCAGGATACGGTTGGCTTTCTGGGCTGCCAGCGCACATTGCCGGCTCATGTTGAGCTTCTCATCCACCAGCACTCCCAAGTCCTTTTCCTTAGGGCTGCTCTCAATCCATTCTCTGCCCAGCCTATACTTGTGCATGGGATTGCCCCGACCCACGTGCAGGACCTTGCACTTGGCCCTGTTGAATTTCATGAGGTTCTCACAGGCCCATCTCTCCAGCCTGTCAAGGTCCCTCTGGATGGCATCCCTTCCCTCCAGCGTGTCCACAACACCACACAACTTGGTGTCATCTGCAAACTTGCTGAGGGTGCACTCAATCTCACTGTCCATGTCTCCAACAAAGATGTTAAATAGCACTGGTCCCAGTACCGACTCCTGAGGAACACCACTCGTCACTGGCCTCCATGTGGACATTGAACCGTTGACCACAACTCTTTGAGAGCGACCATCCAGCCAATTCCTTATCCACCGAGTGGTCCATCCATCAAAACCACGTCTTTCCAGTTTAGAGATAAGGATGTCGTGTGGGACAGTATCAAATCCAGGCATTCTGCTCCTTGATCTTGATTGCTGTGCAGGAGGTGAGGAGTACTTGGAATGGTCCTTCCCACTGTGGTTTCAAAGTTCTTTCTGCAAGAGGCTTTACATATACAAAATCTCCATGTTGTATATTATGTATAGGTCCATCTAGACCTCTGCTTCGAGTTCCAAATACATGTTTTTCAATTTTTCTGAGTTGTTTGCTTAATGCCACCATATAGGAAGTCATAATTTCTTCACCAATTTGTGAAGACACCCCCTTTTGTACTCCATAAGGCCGCCCGTATAAAATCTCAAATGGGCTCAGCCCTTCTTTTGCTCTGGGTCTAGTTCGTATTCGTAAAATTGCCAGAGGCAGAGACTGGGGCCAAGCCAAATTAGTTTCCTGTCCCAATTTGATGATTTGTTGTTTAATCAAATGATTCATTTTCTCTACTTGACCGCTCGATTGTGGCCGATATGGAGTATGTAATTGCCAATCTATTCCTAGATGGTGACTAATTTGTTGCACTACCTTAGAGATAAAGTGTGGTCCTCTGTCTGAGGATATTACTGCTGGGACTCCAAACCTGGGTATTATTTCTTGGAGTAATGCTTTGTTTACTTCTCGAGCTTTAGCTGTTCTACACGGAAAGGCTTCTGGCCAGCCTGAAAAGGTATCGGTTAGTACAAGCAAATATCAATACCCCCCTTTTCTAGGAAGTTCCGAGAAATCAATTTGCCAATGTTGTCCCGGACCATTCCCTTTCCTAATTTGGCCCATTTCTGGCTGTGCAATGGTCTTTGGATTAGTCTGGAGGCAGAGATCACATTGCTGAGTTACTTTTCTAACAGTGGTATACGGATTTCGAGCCACTATACGTTTGATAAGATATTTGTATAATGCTTCCGCCCCCCAATGGCCTTTCTTGTGTTCTTCTCGGACTAATGGCCAAACCATATAAGAAGGAACTATAAGTTTTCTGTGTGGTGTCATGGCCCACCCATCCTCATTATATGATCCTTCTAGATCTGTAATGAGTTTACAGTCCTCCTTTGTATATTCTGGCTTACCTTCTAAAAATGTGCACCTGTTGGGGATTAGTGCCCCTTCTACCTTTATCTCTTTTCTGGCAGCCTGTTTTGCCTCTCTATCCGCCAGTTCATTTCCTCTTTCCAATTCTGTGCTCACCTTCTGGTGTGCCCTGATGTGCATAATTGCCACTCTTTCAGGAAGTTGTACTGCATTTAAAAGTTTTAAAATCTCTTCTGCATGCTTGATAGCTTTTCCTTGGGAATTTAGCAGTCCCCTCTCTTTCCATAACGCTCTGTGGGCGTGTACAACTCCAAAGGCATATTTAGAATCAGTCCAAATATTCACAGCTTTTCCTTGAGCTCTTTCTAGAGCTCGAGTTAGGGCTATGAGTTCGACTTTCTGTGCTGAGGTGTCAGCTGGTAATGGTCCCGATTCTATTACCTTTTCCGAAGTGGTGACGGCGTATCCCGAATGTCGCTTTCCACTCATAACATAACTACTTCCGTCTGTGAACCAGTGTTCTACCCCCTCCATGGGGGCATCCTTGAGGTCAGCGCGGCTGGAGTGCATAGCCTCAATTGTTTCGAGACAGTCATGATTCACTGGTTCTCCAGTGTTCCCACTGAGAAATGAAGCTGGGTTAACAGTGTTAGTAGTTATAATTTCAACATCATCCTGTTCAACCATGATGGCTTGATACCTCAGGAACCTCTGCGGGGAGAGCCAATGTCCCCCTTTTGCTTCAAGGACCGCAGACACTGTGTGGGACACGAAAACAGTCATTTTCTGGCCTAAGGTAAACTTCCAGGCCTCTTGGATATTCAGGATGACTGCTGCCACCGCTCTCAGGTAATTAGGCTATCCTTTTGTGGTGGCATCCAGTTGTTTGGAGAAGTACACCACAGCTCATCTGTATGGTCCCAGGTCCTGTGTCAGTATCCCTAATGCTATCCCCTGCTTCTCATGGGAAAATAAGAAAAATGGTTTACTCACATCAGGGAGTCCCAGTGCTGGTGCTGACATCAGGGCCTTTTTCAGCTGGTGGAATGCTCGGTTCGACTCCATATCCCACTGAAGGTATTTTTGGCTGGATGTTACTAAAGAATACAGCGGTTTAACAAGCAAGCCATAGTTGTATATCCAGAGCCGACACCACCCCATCATTCCTAAGAAAGTTCATAGCTCTTTCACAGCCTGTGGTCAGGGGGTCTGGCATATGGCTTCTTTCCAGGCTTGTCCCAGGAAACGCTGACCGGCACTGATTTCATACCCAAGATATGTAACTTGTTGCAATGTTACTTGTGCCTTTCTCTGAGAAACCCGGTACCCCTGGAGCCCATGAAAATTTAGTAAACTTACAGTCCAGATGACGCAGGATTCTCTGGTCTTGGTCGCAATAAGGAGGTCGTCTACATATTGTAATACTTTTCCTTCTTCTTGTGGTGGTTCCCATGACTCCAGGTCTTTTGCTAGTTGGTTCCCAAAGATCGTAGGGCTGTTCTTAAAACCTTGTGGCAATACCGTCCAGGTGAGCTGGGTCTTTCGACCACTCTTGGGATTTTCCCATTCAAAAGCAAAATTTTCTGACTGGCTTCATGGAGAGGGAGGCAAAAGAAGACATCTTTTAAATCTAAAACTGTAAACCAAGTCAAGTCCCTATCTTTCTTTTTAGTGGGCATTGTTTAATTCTTACCGCTCTGTGTCCAGTTTTCAAATTTATTACCACCGGCTGGGCATTTTTGTCACGTCTCAGAACATCAGTTGCCCAAACTCCTGGATATACCTGGTCGGTGATTTTCGTGTCGATTTTTCCTTCTGTGGGAACATTAACTAAAAACAAGCTCATTATTTGTACATACTGATGATCATTTACTTCCAGAGTAATTTCACCTTTTTTTAAATTTTATCGTGGCTCCCAATTGTTCTAATAGATCTCTTCCCAAAAGGGCTTTTGGGGAGTTTGGCATATACAAGAATTCATGAATGCCCACTTGCTTACCCAGTTTATATTTTAAAGTAAGCCTTTTCACTCTGGCCAGTTGCTCCTTTTACTACAATGTAATCATTTCCTAAAGGCGTCAAGGCCTGATTTAAAACCGAATATGTTGCCCCCGTACGTATCCACTAAAAATTCCATTTTCTTTTGTTCCTCCCCTAACTTCATTACAACCAGTGGATCCGCTTGTCAATCTTCTTTTACATGTGCGATCACTTTCCTTGGCTATTGCGCCACCTGGCGTTCCCTTGGCGCTGTCGTTCTGGACACTCCTTTTTCCAGTGACCGGTCTTTCTACATATAGCACATTGATTTCTGCCGAGAGGGGACGGTCCATATGCGGGCTTGGGTTTCCACTCCCCGTCCTCTCTATCCACTGCTATCAGTCTCCCTTGGTTGCACCTGTAGCTGTTTTCTCTATTAATGAACACCCTCCATGTCTCTTCTAATAATATTTCTAAATTCCTGCTATCTGGGGAACGTATCTTTTGTAATTTGTGCCTTATATCTCCTTGTGCCTGCCCTAGAAACAGGGATACCAATTGCTGTATCCCCACCTCTGATTCGGGGTCCATCAGTGTATTTCGGCGCATTACATCTCTCAGTCTGTCTAGAAACTCTGATGATGATTCAGAGGGGTCTTGTTTGACTGCATATAGCATTGCCCAATTTATCGTTTTGGGAATAGCTCTCTCCATTCCTTTCAAAATCCACTCCCGATATGCCCTTAACCTGCCCACAGCAGCCGATTGATTTAGATCCCACTTTGGATCTTGCAAGGGGAAATATTCTTTAACATCTACCCCTTGTGCCTCATAGTGGTCTTTTGCAAGATCCCCGGCAGTTTTTATGACTAATTGTTTCTCTGTTACAGTTAAGCAGTTTAACATTAATTGCATATCATCCCAATCAGGGTTGTACTGCTGTTCAATAATGTATTGGCTAAAGAACTAGAACATTGGCAAGGTAAGAATTCTGCTATCACTCTTTTAAAATATGTGGATGAGATGATATGCTTCTGGGAACAGATTTAGAACCACAGTGTAAAGAAGCAACTACCAGTTTATTAATTTTCTGAGACTGGCAGGGTACTGGGTGTCTAAGAAAAAGGCACAGGTAATACAAAAGACTGTTTCCCAAGGAGAAAAGCTGTGAACTGAATGAAAGGAGGCAATATGTGGTACTTCTGCCCCACCCCCCCCACCCCCCCGAGTCAAAGAGAGAATTAAGGAGATTTTGGGGAATGGCCGGATGGTGCAGATTGTGGATACCAATTTTGGACTGATGGCCAAATCTTTGTATGAGGCCATAAAAGGGTCAGGAGAAGCCCTGGAGCGGACACTAGAGTGCTGGAAGGGCTCTGATGATATCGAAAGACTTTAATGAAAGCTCCTGCCTTAAGACTGCCAAATTTGACCAAACTTTTTAAGCTCAAAAATTAACTATGGGGCAGAAGATCACTGTATTCATTCCACATGCAGTACTGGAATAAAAAGGACATCATTGACTATTCCCAAGTAGAATGGTTCAGAATCACACTGTGTTAGTTGAACAAGATGATGTAACACTAAAAACATCTTCTACTTTCAATCTAGCAACCTTGTTACCTGCCAGATTTGAAAGATGTTCCCCTGAAGGATACAGACAGTATTTAATCAATAGTTTGTAATTAATATAGTTTGCAATTGATTTTAATAATATAAAGCTGTAAGAAATATTTTAATGAAAAGTATGCTCGTACAGTAACCAGATGCTGCTATGAAATTCCTTGTATAATCCTGTACCAAGACCAAAGGGATAAGTTAGAATCATGTAGAAATTAGATAACAGGTACAAGTTGACCTACCAATTGATTTATGATACTTACATAGAACTAGAAGAATGCATGTAGCTATCAAGGTTTGGGTTAATGAGAATGAAGAAGGTCAGCCTTAACGAGTTATGGGTACCTGCCAAGAAACCATGAGGTAACTACCAGAAACCGTGAACTTAAGCAAAAGGTAATTCCGGCAGGGGGAGATCATGACCACCAACTCATAGACCATCTACCCATATTACACCCCAGACTCACTTCCAGATGATTCTAACTTTTATTGTGCAGAATCGGAAATAGGGGAAGAATATGCTAATGATTTTCAGGAAATAATTTGTTTATGCATGTGTAAGCTCTATATAAGAAGTTTAATTTCGGTGCAAGGGGCGCACGCTAGGAGGAGATATCCCCTGTGCACCCGGCGCCGCAATAAAGAAGTGTCTGCTTATCTACATCCCATTGGTGTTGATAAGTTTCTTATTCCGGATTTTCGGTAACAACATCGGGGTCACCAGTTGTTGCTCACCAGTCTAGACTGCGGCTCCAAGGATGTGTTGCATCTTCCACAGCCAGGAGGAAACAGCCCACCTTTTGTAGGCAGGGTCTAAACCAGTTTTTGTTTTTAAAGGAAGGTGAAGGCTTTACGGTGAGCAGAGACCCAGTCCATTCATTCCGACTCCAGCACACTTCCCTCCTTTGGGCTTGCAACTTTACCTTCTTTACCGAAGGACTCTCGCTCTGGCCCTGGCTCCGGCTACTCTGGCTCCAGCAAGGGAGTCATGGTCCTCAGGGTCTCTCAGACGTATCACATCAGGGTCACCAGTTGTTGCTCACTAGGCTGCAGCTCCAAGGATGTGTTGCATTACTACTATGTCAATGCTTATGGTCTAGGATAATTTTTGGACCGGCTTTTCATTCTGCAGTCTGCTGCTGCTTTTAGGGAGCCTTGCTTCATAAAGCACTCAGCATCATCCCATGTAAGACATTACATAAATGAATACAGTCACTATAAATATAAGAAAAATATTATATTTATCACTTTACTTGGAAAAAGTCCTTTTTGATAACAAAAAATGTCATAAAAATATTTCATATATAAAAAATCCCAAAGAATTAAACTAGTAACTTCAAAGATTAGAAAGAACTTCTGACTTTTAATGTAAACATAATATCTTACATCACAGTAGGAGACAAAGGAAAATAAAATGATGCCACCTACTAAAGAGTAGTTTTAAGTGACAAATGAAATAGGCTCAAAGCTCCAGTGAATGGTGTTTTCCAGGGAGCTATCTTGAAAAGACTGCACAGACTATTAGTATAGGTTGTATTATCGTTAGAATAAAGTCTTTTGGACATAATGATATAACGGTTGAATACTACCATAGATGGAACTGAACACAGGAGTAGCTACATATGTCACTGATGCTTAATGAAGAGTTTGTCTGTATAGGCAAAAACAACGAAGAAAATACCAAATAGACTCTATTTACTTCCCAGAAGCTTTTTTCTTTCAAGCAAACTATTTAAAAAATGCTTCAGTACACTGTCAAACCTGAGAAAAGTATGATATTTAGGGTTAATTATGGTCATTCATGTAGTCATTCATGCACAATTTATTGAATCAACATTAATTATAGTGTGGATTCACAGTAGTTGTACATTGTCATAATTCTACCAGTCTCATTTCCTTTATTAGCTGCAAAAATTCTAAAGATAAAGGAAGAAAAAGAGGTGTAAGGGAGGAAAGATAAAGATTAAATAAATTAAAAAAAAAAAAAACAAACAGACTTTTCAGGCAGAATTTATCACAAACGTTATGTATATTTATAAGGAGTACAACGGAGTCCTGATCCAATTGAGACCTTGGACAGTATCATAATACAGGGGTAAAAGCTTGTCAGAGCAGGTCCAAGATGAGACAAAAACATTGGATGTGAAGGCTCTAATAGGCAATAGCTGGAAGAGGCTGAGCTCTGCCTGCTAGCCAATTTTATTAGCTGACAACAACAATGGCTACCGAAAACATGATATTTACAGAACATCATCTCCTTTGAACGGATACAAGGATAATCCTGACAATTAATTACAAGAGTGATGAAGACAGAGACAGCATATGAAAAAATGGCTTTCCTCTGGAAAAAAAAGCATCATCTTATAAGAAATACATTCCTGGCTAGTTCAGGACTTACTTATGAATACTAACAACTCTGGATTTCAAGAACTTAAGACAAGTAAGATTCTTTTATTGTAAGTAAAGTGTGTGATTTTGTTTTCAGAGAGAAATGAAATCCTCATTTATCCCATTTTAGTGGACCAAAAAAAGAGCATACTTTGGTCCAAAAGTATTATTTTAAAACCCCTTCTTCCCTATTTTTACTACTAATACCAATTTACATAATTGAAAACAACAGTTTCAAAGTCTAATTTTCTTTTCATTATCTAGACCATCTCTGTTGATTTGAAGCAAAATGTTAAGATAATGGTAATTTTTCTTCTTATTTCATTCCTCATGAAGTTCAACAAGGCCAAGTGCAAGGCCCTGCACCTGGATCGGGGCAATCCCAAGCAAAATACAGGCTGGGAGCAGAATGGATTGAGAGCAGCCCTGAGGAGAAGGACTTGGGAGTGTTGGTTGAGGAGAAGCTCAACATGAGCCAGCAATGTGCGCTTGTGGCCCAGAAAGCCAATCATATCCTGGGCTGCATCCAAAGAAGCGTGGCCAGCAGGTCAAGGGAGGGGATTCTGCCCCTCTATTCTTCTCTCGTGAGACTCCATCTGGAGTACTGTGCTCAACTCTGGGGATCTCACATAAGAAGAACATGGACCTGCTGGAGAGGGTCCAGAGGAGGGCCATGAAGATGATCTGAGGGCTGGAACACCTCTCCTATGAAGATGGGCTGAGAGAGTTGGGGCTGTTCAGCCTGGAGAAGAGAAGGCTCTGGGGTGATCTTATAGCAGCCTTCCAGTACCTGAAGGGGGCCTACAGGAAAGCTGGAGAGGGACCTTTTACAAGGGCATGTAGTGATAAGACACGGGGCAATGGCTTTAAACTGAAAGAGGGGAGATTTACATTAGTTCTAAGGAAAAATTCTTCACTGTGAGGGTGGTGAAGCACTGGAACAGGTTGCCCAGAGAAGTTGTGGATGCTCCATTCCTGGAAGTGTTCAAGGCCAGGTTGGACAAAGATTTGAGCAACCTGATCTAGTGGAAGGTGTCCCTGCCCGTAGCAGGGGCGTTGGAACTAGATGGTCTTTGAGGTCCCTTCCAACCCTAAGCGTTCTATGATTCTATGATTTTTGTATACATTAACATCCACATAAACATTGCTGTTCACCTACCGTTTTTTGGATTAAAAAACCCCAACAATTCACAAATTTTAGATCAATTCTGAACTAACTATCCTTTCAAAAGATTTTTCATAGACAACAGCTATCCTTTAAAGCCACAATCAATAAGGAATAAGTTCTTATCATAAAAAAATGAATGTTAGAACTAACTTACCTCAAATATTGCTTCGTCTCTGTAAGAAGGAAAATTTTCCACTACTAAGTATAGTAGTTTCTAGGAAAGAGCCTCCAAACCTCTCCAACAGAACTATTCCATTTTAATTCAGCACGCAATTGCTCTCTTCGATCAAAGGCATAAGGACTTCTGTGTCAGAGCAAAATACATGTCTAACTTGGTCAAGTGTCATGGTGACATAATACAATGCTCTGGTAATAGGTACTCCTTCAAAAAAGTAAAATTAAGATGTCTCGGCTATCATAACATATCTAAAGATCTAATGGAGTGATCTACTACAGATGAGAGCATTCACGAATTGAATTTGGCAAGGAATATAAAAAGCAGTAAGAAAAGCTTCTATAGATATGTAGGGGACAAAAGGAAGTCCAAGGAGAACGTAGGCCCCCTCCAGAAGGATACTGGTGCTCTGGTTACCCGGGACATAGAGAAGGCTGAGTTACTCAATGACTTTTTTGCCTCAGTTTTCACTGATAAAGCCTCTTGTCTTACCACCCAAGCTGTGGAAAGAACTAGCAGGGACTGTGAGGATGAACCACCGCCCACTGTACTTGAAGAGCAGGTTCGAGAACATCTGAGGAACTTGAAGGTGCACAAGTCCATGGGACCTGATGAGATCCATCCGCGGGTCCTGAAGGAACTGGCGGATGAAGTTGCCAAGCCACTGGCCATTGTATTTGAGAAGTCGTGGCAGTCTGGCGAGGTCCCCGATGACTGGAAGAGAGGGAACATAACCCCCATCTTTAAAAAGGGGAACAAGGAGGACCCGGGCAACTACAGGCCGGTCAGCCTCACCTCTGTGCCTGGCAAGGTCATGGAGCAGATTCTCCTGGGAACCATGCTAAGGCACATGGAGGGCAAGGAGGTGGTGGGTGACAGCCAACATGGCTTCACCAAAGGCAGATCGTGCCTGACCAACTTGGTGGCCTTTTACGATGGGGTGACAGCATCGGTGGACAAGGGTCGACCAACGGATGTCATCTACCTGGACTTGTGCAAAGCTTTTGACACTGTCCCGCACGACATTCTTCTCTCTAAACTAGAGAGGCATGGGTTTGATGGATGGACCACTCGGTGGATAAGGAATTAGCTCAATGGCCGCACTCAGAGAGTAGTGGTCAACGGCTCGATGTCCAAGTGGAGACCGGTCACGAGTGGCGTCCCTCAGGGGTCCGTGTTGGGCCCGGCCCTCTTCAACATCTTTGTAGGTGACGTGGACAGTGGCATGGAGTGCACCCTCAGCAAGTTCGCCGATGACACCAAGCTGCGTGGTGCTGTCGACACGCTGGAAGGGAGGCATGCCATCCAGAGGGACCTCGACAGGCTGGAGAGGTGGGCCCATACCAACCTCATGAAGTTCAACCAGGCCAAATGCAAGGTCCTACATCTGGGTCATGGCAATCCCAGGCACAAATACAGACTGGGTGGTGAATGGATCGAGAGCAGCCCCGAGGAGAAGGACTTGGGAGTACTGGTGGACGAGAAGCTCAATATGAGCCGGCAATGTGCTCTTGCGGCCCAGAAGGCCAACCGCATCCTGAGCTGTATCAAGAGGAGCGTGGCCAGCAGGTCGAGAGAGGTGATTCTTCCCCTCTACTCTGCCCTCGTGAGACCTCACTTGGAGTACTGCGTCCAGTTCTGGAGCCCCCAACATAAGAAGGACATGGACCAGTTGGAGAGGGTCCAGAGGAGGGCCACGAAGATGATAAGAGGGCTGGAGCACCTTTCCTATGAGGACAGGCTGAAAGAGTTGGGGCTGTTCAGCCTGGAGAAGAGGAGGCTCCGGGGTGACCTTATAGGGGTCTTCCAGTACCTCAAGGGGGCCTACAAGAAAGATGGGGAGAGGCTGTTCAGGAGGGCCTGTTGTGATAGGACAAGGGGTAATGGTTTTAAAATAGAGGGAGGTAGATTCAGGTTGGATATTAGGAAAAAATTTTTTACCATGAGAGTGGTAGAACACTGGAACAGGTTGCCCAGAGAGGTGGTGGATGCTCCATCCCTGGAGACGTTCAAGGCCAGGTTGGACGAGGCCCTGAGCAACCTGATCTAGTTGGAGATATCCCTGTTCCTTGCAGGGGGGTTGGACTAGATGACCTTTGAAGGTCCCTTCCAGCCCTAACCATTCTATGATAATTCTGTGATACTACGACTAAGATCTAAAAGTCTGTTAACTCTTAAGAAAAAACAAGTATTAAATGATGATCACGCTCAAATTGTTGCTTAAAACTAAATTTGTATTTGTACAGTGTTCCCTTCTATAGATAATTTCCAACATATAAAAAGGAAGAAAGGTACCATGATCGCATGTAATTTTTTCTCATCTGCTTAGTCCTCATATTTCAGCATGGTGTTTACATAGCGTATCAGGCAAATATAGTCATTAGTATAGACCTATGCTTTACCTTAGCTCCTAATCATCGTGCATTTACAAAAAGTATCTTCATACAAACTTTCTGTTAGTTTACACACAAATATAGAGTAATTTAATAAAAACTTCCATCTAAACCTACAAACAGATTTTTTTCTTATGAAATGACAATAGTGAGTACTAGAATACTGTTTTCAGAAGCATGTTTTTTCAGATTTAGTGGAACTGCTTTAGTACTACTAGATCAACCCAGAGGATTCTTGGTTTAAGCATGGTTTTCTCATTTACCATGAAAATATGAAATTTATTTAAAGAATATATGTGAAATAATAGGAGTCATGAACAGGTGACTACAGACATTTCTGAAAGTCTTATTAATAGAAAGAAATAATCAGAGTCACAAATAAGACATCTAGCTGCTGTCTGCTATGAACTTGGCAGACTCTGTGTCTAAATGCCACACAGCTGCTCGCTCACCCTCCCCCATTCCCAGGGAGATGGGGAAGAGAATTAAAGGAGAAAAGGGAAAGAGACCCATGGGTTGAGATAAGAACAATTTAATACAACTACTACTAATATATGAATATATACATATGTATAATGATAATAACATATACAAACAAGTGATGCACAGTGTAATTGCTCACCACCTGGTGACCAAGACCAGTCCCATCCTGGGCTAACGATCCCGAAACAGATCATAGAATCATAGAATGGTTAGGGTTAGAAGGGACCTCAAAGACCATCTAGTTCCAACACCCCTGCCATGGGCAGGGAAACTCTCCACTACACCAGGTTGCCCAAAGCCTCATCCAACCTGGCCTTTAACACTTCCAGGGATGGGGCATCCACAACTTCTCTGGGCAACCTGTTCCAGTGCCTCACCACCCCCAGAGTGAAAAATTTTTTCTTATATAAGTCCCTACATTACAATCTCAGACAAGCGAGAGGCCTGAAAAGAGAGAGAGAGAGAGCACTCCGAGAGTCTGAAAGTGAGAGCTCCTGGAAGAGCAAAGGTCCTTCTTTCCAGTTAACCCTCATCTATATGCTGGACATGACGCTGCATGATATGGAATACTAATTGGCCAATTTGGCCCTCAATACTAAGTCTAAGTTCAAATCATAAGGGCAGTTGTGGACCCTTTGTCCTGGCCATGCTCCCCTCTATCCTGTTGTGCTCCTGCACACTGGCAAGAACACGGCAGCTGAAAGGTCCTTGAGGCCTCAGTGCCAACTATAAACATCAGTGCGCTGTCAGTGTTCTTGTCATAACGAGTCCCAGACTAAAATCAAAACACAGAGCTCTTCTGGCTGCTAAAAAGAACTAACTCTGTCCCAGCTGAAACCAGGACAGTGTGGAATGCAAACCGCACCATGCTCGGCCTTGTATCTGAGGGTAGAAAACATTTTCAAGAAGGCGATTTCATTAGAAGCCATTTTCAAGGCTGCCTTTTTCTTCGTGTCTCTTCCTCATCCCGCGAGGTCACTGATGAGAAGCAGCCTTGCAGCATGCCTCCCCTGCTGCCTGGCCCCCTGACCACCTCACGCCAGGCCGGCCCCAGCACAGCCTTCGCTTCCGCAGCTGGGCCTTCAGAGGCAGCAAGAAGCAGCACGACCGAAACTACTCCTCCCTTACCAGCATAGGAAAGCAGCTACCAAGGATGTGACAACCCCTCACACAACCCAAAACCACTAGCCCCTCAACACCATACCACCCCACCCTTCTAGCATGGTGCAGGGGAAACCGCATCGCCTGCCACTCACTGGGCAGGAGCGCAGGGAGCAGCTGGGGTAGGCTGTCGTGCTAGTAGTGCCTGCTTGCGAGCTCCATGAACCATCTCACAGCTTTATAGTAATATCATTCCCTTAAAATAAACTGTAGATTGCTTATACAATATAATGTAACATTGGTTTTGACTTAATGGGGTTGTACAAACCTACTTAAAACACATGCATTTGCCTTTTCTGGCTGTGCAATGGTTGGTAACTCATGCACCATGTGATAAAAAAAAAAATTATTTCTAGACATTTTAACTTAATTTCAGATATAGCGCACAAAAACATGCACCAAACAGTGAATGCTGCTACAGAACCCATGCCTTAAGGGTTACATTTCAAATCCAGCAATTTTTGTACATAGCCTTTAAAACAAGGTCTCCATAAAAAATAAATGGTTTCAGTTTGTACAATCTGTATTACTAAACTATTTTTGAAGTACAAGTGTAAGGACTATTGTGCTATCAGTATTCCCCTACATCCCTCCCCTAGCAGAAAACCCCAGCACAGTACTCCTCAGGAGACAGGCAGGTTTTCAGCACTAGGTCAGTAGGGGAAAGAGGGGTGGGGACAAAGGCAAAGACATAAGACCCAAACCCACAGCTCCTTTTACAGCAGGAATCCCTTAGGTTTATCTCAAATCATACACGGTTGGTTTTAAGGAAACCTTAAAGAAAATCCTACTAAAGCTAGAGCAGTGCTCAACTTTTTTGTAAGACTAGGTTAGCTTCTTAAAAGATGTAGATCATTAAAAAGAAAAAATAAAACCATTCTTATAGTATATTGACACTTGTGCACTTTCCTCCTCCCTAAAATATTTTAAAAACACAACTCTGCAAACCACCTGCATATACACAATGTAGAAACGTATAGAAAAAAAAATCCTGCATCCATGTTTTTCTCTTCTCTTAACTCATTTGCATTTTGTCTGACACCTTTTTCTAGGTTGCGGAATTCTCCATATAACTTATGTTCAGCCTTTCCCAAGGAAGTGCCAATTCTACATGTATGTTTATTCACAGGAAAATTGCCATACTCATTGCCCTAGACAAAAGCAGGTTTTGAGTGTTTTCTAAGGATTGATTATAGCTCTGCTAAGGAGGTCACCTCTTACCTCCTTGCCCTTTCCCATTACATTGTAAGTGTAGCTTCTTATCATGACAGGAATTACCCCATATGGTTCAAAAAGATGAGAAAAGTAAAATGTTCTAGACACTCCTTCCCCAAAGTGAAAGATCCACTTAATTTGGATCAATCACATTCAGATTTACAAAGTTCTCTTGCATTTTTAAAATTGTTTTTATTTAGGAAATGAAATTAAAACTTGTAAGCTATAAATACAAATGCTAAGGTATTACATGAAATATCCAGAGGTACTTTATCTTTTTTATTTTCTCGCAAATATTTCCTATGAAATTCAACAAACGGGGAAATCAAACAAGTTCTGCATACAATGAAAATCAAGTTAGATACTGTCAATTTGTCAATTCATAAAAGTTTCTGACACAAATGAAAGCTCTGAAAACTACAATTCATTCATTAATGATACACCAACTGCTATTTTTAACATTGTTATTTGCAATAAGCAAGCTGTCTAGAACCAGGTATATTTAATCCACTGTTAACTCAGTGGTATCACAAACTTTTAAAATATTTTATTAATATATTGTCACCAATATATATATATGCACTGCAAAGAGGGCCAAAAACCTGCAAAAAGAGGTCAAATTTCACACAATGTTTGCATGAATATTTTTGTACTTTTTTTTCCCAAATAGCAAAGATGAGCCATTGTTTTCATGCTGTTTCTTTAATTTGCCAAAACCACATAACTCCATCTATACCAAAGAAGCAGAAGAGCAAGCTTAACCGCAACTTTTATTTACGCATTTTCTTGGAGGGGAGGAAAAGGGTGTATCCATTTTAGATATTACCTTATGTGTATATATATATAAAAAAAAGACCACCAATAATAGGTTCACTAAATTTATTTAAAAATCATAAAATATATTTTAAAAAAGAGCATTACATTCTGCACACTGCTCTCAAAATATGCCAGGGACACGTGGACGATCAGTCTTCTCCCCTCTTAAAAAAAAAAACAAACAAAAAAAAAACCCACAGTGTAAATAAAAGCAGGGTGTTCACAATAGTTACAGAAAAAACATTACGATTTACCACCAACAATGAACAAAAATAAAAACCACTCTCTGCTGTTGTTTGAAAATTTCACTGTTAGTCTTGTGCAGCCTTTCCCTCCCCAAAATATTTGTAACGATCTAAAACATTACATCTGGTGAACAGCAGATTCCACTACACCTCAAATGCAGAACACCTATGAAGCAGAGGAATGTTGGCTTTTTAAACAGAAGCAGATATTAAAAAAAAAAAAAAAAAAAAGGTGCAGGACTCCTTCAGTTCTTCACTAGTCTTAGAAAAACTTTCCAGAATACTGCTTCACACTATAAAAAAGAAAAAATAATCTTGCATTAGAATCCTTCAACATCTGCATACTGCTTCACACTATAAAAGAAAAAGAAAAAAGCATGTATTAGAATGATTGACCATACATCTTGCATTAATATTCACAATGGCATTCTTAAAGATTAAACTACAAATTCCCAATACATTTAAAAGTAAATAATTTTAAAATATTAATGGCTAATAATTATAGGCATATAATTAAGCACATTTAAATATTAGTAATCTAAAGTCAAACATTCAAGTTAAACATTAATAAATGCTATGATAGCCAACATGTTATTAAAGCAAAACTAAGCAAACTAAGTCCGAAACTGTTAATGTTTGGCAGAAGAGAAAGTAATGCCAGCAAGGTGTGAAATGCTGCATAACAGCACCAATTGATTTCAACTTGTCCTGTAGAGGCATGGTCTGTGCCATATGGCAGACTGTGATTTGTTGTCAGTTAAGTTATCCAAAAACAACAAAATCACTAGTCTTCCACACAGAACTAGACCAACATCCACTGAAATCTTCTATATTTTCTACAGGTTCTATGTAATTTATTACAAGTAGGTTTTTTGCAGCAATTTTCACCAGAGAAATGAGAGGACTGCTTGGTTAAGGTGTCTTCCATCAAGATTAGTTTTGAGGGAATCTTCATTTTAATCAGAACAGAGAAAAGAGAGAATCAAAGCAGAACTACCACTGGAGAAGTTAGGTTCAATAGTTACTTAAATCCTGCTTTCTAAAAACTATACTGCAGAGAAGAAGAGCTTTAGAATGTAGTAGTAGGAAAGTCAGATAAAAATTGACAGTAAGGACAGCATTAACTTGCCTGTTCTGCAGTAAATATTGAGCATTTTGTATCTGGTCCTGTGTTCCCGTAATAGTTATTATTCGATCTTCTGAGCCTTCTAGTGGTTCATCAATTTTGATTGAAGCTCCTGACTCATGACGTATTTGTTTGATTCTCTGGCCTCCCTTTCCAATAATAGATCCTGCCAACTAGGGGAGAAAATAAAGCATTCATTTCTTCATATAACTTTCTCTGCAAAAACACAGTACTGTTCAAGTAGCTTCCATCAATTTAGTTTTAAGAGTTGCAATGGAAGCTTACTCTTTTACAGTCTCAAAACATCCTCTGTAACATTTATAATAGAAACACAGGTGGGATAAAGTTGGAAGAACCAGATACTTGTTTGTAAAAACAAGTTATGTAGACCATCTCTATTATTGAATATTAACAATCAAAAAAAATAGCTCAGTGTATCTCTAAAGTGAAGACAAACCAAATATCCTTAAGAATAAACCTTTTGTGATTTAGAAACACTTGCTTTATATTAAAAGTACTTGTCAAGCATCCCAAATAATCTTGATTTACTTACATAGTCTGAGAAAAGGCTGTGACTATTTATTTATTTATTTGAACACAAGCAGAAAGCAAGTCAGCTTCACTTACATCTTTGGGAATCGTTACTTGTGTTGTGATGATGGGTCCACCAAGATCTCCATATGAACCACGGCCCCCTGTGTAAGAATAGTCTGATTTAAACGTATGCATCAAGCCTCTTACTGACTAAATGAAGTGCATGTTAAAGTTCTCTATAAAAACTTACCATATCCAGAGCCACCCTCAAACTACAAGAAAAAGAGAAAGAAAATCCTTAAATAGCAAATAGACATGATTCATTAACATGTTTTCATCTCAAGTATCATACTGTTAACTTTGAGTCTATTTTATGCAAAAATCCTAACCCATAACCTTAATCTAAGTGTCATTAAAGGCAAATTGAGGAAGAGGGTAGACCAGGAACAAAGAGGGGGTGAATATCTCATGAGAACCTCTTAGCTTGCTCTGTTAAAACTTTTAAGAATAAGTCATCAAGATCCAGTCATACCAGTTTACCAAGCAACCTTATCAATTCAGCTGATAAACAGCTCTTGATGCTGATCTACTACAGACCCCTGGCCTAAACTAATATTCATATCAAAAGATCAGAGTTCAGCCTTATTACTACTATCTATACATCTCAGGAGAAATTAAAGTCTCAGTTTGGGACAAGACATTTACCTGGTAACTGTCAACTTTCCTACTCTATATCTTGAAGAAAAACCAAATCAACTCTAATAACTTTATAATTGGTCTCGCCATTCAGACTATGCTATAATCCTTTGTATCTTAGAAGGGACAATCATGACACTAATTACTGCTGTTCTGCTAAAACTACCATATACCAAATCCAAATCACTGCAATGCAGCACTCCTGACTGCTTTTATTTTCAGGATTTGTAGACTGGTACTTGATATCAAGTACTTAATATGATCTAATGCCTTCTAAATGCACAAACACCCATTTTAACATCTTCCTGTAGAAGCAGAGAACAGATGTGCACACTTCTCTAGAATTCAACTGTGTGAATTACTTGTTTGTAAAAGTTGTAATGCAACAACTTTTTCCAAAAAACTATTTACCTGCTAGCTTTTTGGAGTCACATAAAAATGGAAGCCATTCAGAAAAAAAATTGTTCAGCTGATCATCTGTTTCTAAGCAACTTGTGTTGTGTAATCATGTTGCTTAGCAATACAGATCATAATACAACATAATAGAGCCTGTAGTGGATTGCAAAATACAAAAGAATGAATGACACTGCTTAGAACTGAATTCAGAGGCTGATCAGAGCTGCATATTCCACACACGTATTCTTCCACGTATTTCTGCTGATATTTTGCACAGGGAATCCCTTTTTCAGGCTAACTTGTTGTCCTGGTTTTGGCTGGGACAGAGTTAGTTCTTTTTAGCAGCTAGAAGAGCTCCGTGTTTTGGTTTTAGTCTGAGATTTGTTATGAGAAGAATGTTGATAGCGCACTGAGGTTTATAGTTGGCACTGAGGTCTCAAGGACTTTTCAGCTTCCCATGTTTTGCCAGTGTGCAGGAGCACAACAGGATAGGGGGGGAGCACAGCTGGGACAAAGGGTCCACAACTGCCCTTATGATTTGAACTTAGACTTAGGGCCAAATTGGCCAATTAGTATTCCATATCATGCAGCGTCATGCCCAGTATATAGATGAGGGTTAACAGGAAAGAAGGGCCTTTGCTCTTCCAGGAGCTCTCACTCTCAGAGTGCTCTCTCTCTCTCTTTTTTTCGTGCCTCGCTCATCCGGGATTGCGATGTCAGGACTTATCTGTTTCGGGATTGTTAGTCCGGGATGGGACGGATCTTAGTCACGAGGTGATGAGCAATTACACTGTGCATAACTTGTTTGTATATATTATTATCATTATACATATGCATATATTCATATATTATTAGTAGTAGTATTAAATTGTTCTTATCTCAACCCACGGGTCTCTTTCCCTTTTCCCCTTTAATTCTCTTCCCCATCCCCTGGGGGTGGGGGAGGGTGAGGGAGCGGCTGTGTGATGTTTAGTTGTCAGCCCAGCTAAACCACAACGCTTGTTTTAATGAACAATCCTTTTCTTGACCCTTTCTGCTGCTTCTCCTCCCCAGACTATAAGACAGAAAATGAATTTGACAGCAGATGAGTAACTTTAACTGTGTATGCTAGGAACTAACATTTAATATTTGGCGGCACTTTGCCATCTTCTAGACAGCATAAACACTTACTGACACCCTTTGAACTTTCCTTCCTAATCCCCCTAAGAGTACAAAGTTTGATAAACACAAATCAAATGGAATGCTTTCAAATATATGGATAGGTAACACTTAATAGTTTATCCACAACTATAAATAGAGAATTATTTTTAACATTCCTTGTTTGAAACAGGAGAAAACACAACATGAAATTAATATAAAATATTCCTAAATAGATGCACCTACAGGGTGTTGAAAAGCAAGAGTTACAGTGAAAGTTACAACTTGGAACACTAAAATAGGGTACAAAAGAGGCAATACAACAGAAAAGCTTCTCTCTTTTGGTTGCGCTGCATACTTCCATTGTGGAATATTAACTGCCTGTATAGGATTCACTGTTCAGGACATAAACTGCCAATAATCTGAGTTAGAAGGATGGCTTTAGAGATTTTTCAATAGGCGCAAGCTGTCACTGACAACATTCAAGTCTCAAGAAATTCCAGATATCACTTAACCAACTCAAACAATTTTCTCAAAAATCAACTATTAAACCAGTCAAATAAAAGCATGAGCACACTCACCAACTCTGGTGGCTGCATGTCATCACAGGCATCCACATGACACTGCATCATCTTTCAGGTACAACATAATAGGAGGAAAAGAGGAAATTAATCCAAATTAAGTCCATGTCATGGAGGCTTATAGGTAACTTGGCAAACAAATGCATACATACAAATATAGAGAAATATTTTTCTGCACTAAACCTACTACAAAGACTCAAAAGTACATGATATAGACCAGTTACAAGATTCACTCCCTTTTACTTCCACTGGAAGGGAACTGTAACTGGTCACACTTCTTTCTTCCTTGTTTCTGTGATGTAAACAGATTTTCCTCTTACAAAGAGCATCAGACAGCTAAGGGGAGAGCAAAGCTCAAACAGTTTGGTTGGTTTTTTTTTAAACACCTTTGAGGACTAAAACTGTACTATATACTAAAATATGTTACTCTCAGATACCAAAACCTTCTATTTTTCTCATGCATAAAGAAATTCAGAAAAGGCATTTAATAAAACAAGTAAATGTCATTGATATATCAATGAGCCATGAGTCAACAGCAGGTCAAGCAGGAAGGATACGGTTTCTCATAATTTATTAATTCATTCCTATATACCTCATACAGCCAATAGCTAAACTAACAATCTACTAATGCCTAATTATATTGGAAATCCAATTACTTTTTTTTTTTTAATGTGATATATAGCATTTCTTTCATTCAGAATTCTACAACAAACATGGTGGTGGGGAAATAAACAAAAAATTATAAAAATATAATTTGCAGAATCCACTTTAAATTACTATTAAGGCAAAGGCCTTTGCTAGGTTAAAATGTGCAACACAACATGAATATTTTAGTTAAATTTCTTTTAGTTTTTATATAGATAAATAAAATGTGTCAAACATCCTTCCTTCACTGATTTTTTTTACATGCTCCTTAATGTCAAATTTCTTAAGCATGAAGTACTTTTAATATTTTTCCGTGTATGTATCTTTACTGAAGTGCTTATACAGACATGTATACACACACATACATATAGATATATAATGTTAAGAAACATCAAGAATTAGGAATCATTTGAATGAGCAAAATCAGATTAGACATCTGAACATACACTCTACTTTTAAACAGACATTCTGATTTAGTTCTCAACTCCAATTTAAAAATACTTTGAAAGCATTAGGAATTGACCATTACAAAAAAAAAAGGGGGGGGGAATTAAATGGCTTTATATGCACTTCTCCACCTTATTTTTTTCCCTCGGTATGTTTTAGTGCATTTGTATATCTAAAGCACCCATAGGGATGGGGATGTTAAAAAAGAAATAGCGGAAATGCATTCACATTTTCTCAGCTATCAAAATAGCTGTTATGGTCCATAGGCATTTGATTTGAAGTAGTTACAGCCTAAAACATATATCTCTGTAATAAGAGAAACAATGTGTGTATGTCTTTCAGTAAAATGCCTCAGAATAGAGAACATACATATATATGTATATAAAAAAATCCAAATTATTTTTTTCCTCACATCTTAGAATTTACAAGGCTGTCAGTATTCATAGATTCATAGATTTCTAGGTTGGAAAAGACCTTAGAGATCATCGAGTCCAACCATCCCTAATCCCCATTAAACCATATCCCTAAGTAGTTCATCCACCCTATTCTTAAACACATCCAGGGATGGGGACTCAACCACCTCCCTGGGCAGCCTATTCCAGTGGCTGACAACCCTTTCAGAGAAGAAATACTTCCTAACATCCAACCTGAATCTCCCCTGACTAAGCTTATACCCATTTCCTCTTGTTCTATCACCCATCACTAATGTAAAGAGCCCTTCCCCTACCTCCCCACCATCTTTTCTCAAGTATTTGTAGGCTGTAATCAGGTCTCCCCTCAGCCTCCTCTTCTCCAGGCTAAACAGCCCCAACTCCCTCAGCCGCTCCTCATAAGTTTTATTTTCCAGCCCCTTGACCAGTTTAGTCGCCCTTCTTTGGACTCGCTCCAGGAGCTCAATATCTCTCTTAAAGCGAGGGGCCCAAAACTGGACACAATATTCCAGGTGCGGCCTCACCAGTGCCGAGTACAGGGGCAGGATCACTTCCCTATTCCTGCTGGTTACACTATTCTTGATACACGCCAGTATCCCATTGGCCTTTTTGGCCACCTGGGCACACTGCTGGCTCATATCAAGCCGGTAGTCAACCAACACCCCCAGGTCCTTCTCCGCCAGGCAGCTCTCCAGCCACTCTTCCCCGAGCCTATAGCGATGCTTGGGGTTTTTATACCCCAAGTGAAGGACTCTGCACTTGGCCTTATTAAAGCTCATGCCATTGGCCTCAGCCCAACGATCCAGTCTGTTCAAATCCCTCTGAAGGACCTCCCTACCCTCGAGCAGATCGACACAGCCTCCCAGCTTGGTGTCGTCCACAAATTTACTGAGGGTACATTCAATCCCCTCATCCAGGTCATTGATAAAGATGTTAAACAGAACCAGACCCAGCACTGAGCCCTGGGGAACCCCACTGGTGACCGGCCTCCAGCCGGATTTAGCCCCATTTACCACCACTCTTTGGGCCCGGCCATCCAGCCAGTTTTTAACCCAAAGGAGGGTGTGCCTATCCAGGCCAGCAGTTATCAGTTTCTCAACCAGAACACTATGAGAAACTGTATCAAAGGCTTTACTGAGGTCAAGGAAAACTACATCCACAGCCCTTCCCTCGTCAACCAGGCAGGTCACCCTGTCATAGAAGGTGATCAGGTTTGATTGGCAAGACCTGCCTTTCATAAACCCATGTTGACTGGGCCTGATCACCTGGTTAACCTGTATGTGCTCATTAATAGCACTCAAGATAACCTGTTCCATGACTTTGCCCGTCACCGAGGTCAAACTGACAGGCCTGTAGTTCCCCGGATCCTCCTTCCGCCCTTTTTTGTAAATGGGGGTAACATCCGCCAGCCTCCAGTCCAGCGGAACTTCCCCAGTGAGCCAAGACTGCCCAAAGATAATGGACAGGGGTTTGGCAATGACATCCGCCAGCTCTCTCAGGACTCTCGGGTGGATACCGTCAGGCCCCATAGACTTGTGGGCATCCAGCCGAAGTAGCAGATCCTTGACCCATTCCTCTTGGATCACAGGAGCTTCGATTTGCTCTCCCTCCCTGCTCTCAGACACCAAAGGCCAGCTCACCTGGGAACTACTAACCTTATTATTAAAGACTGAGGCAAAGAAGGCATTAAGGACCTCAGCCTTGTCCTCATCCCTAGTGACTAACGTACCCCCTGTGTCCAGTAGGGGCTGGAGGTGATCTTTAGCCCTCCTTTTGTTATTAATATATATATCTTAATATATTTATAGAAAGACTTTTTGTTGTCCCTTACGGAGCAGGCTAGTCTAAGTTCCAATTGGGCTTTTGCCCCCCTGATTATCTCCCTACATGCCCTAACTTCCTCCCTGTATTGATTCCTGGATGCCTGCCCATTCTTCCAAGACTTATAGACATCCCTTTTTCTTTTGAGGTGTTCCCAAATCTCCTTTGTCATCCAAGCTGGTTTTCTACCCCGGCGGCTTGATTTCCGGCACACAGGGACAGCTCGCTCCTGTGCCTCCAGAATTTCCTTTTTGAGTAGTAAAGTAGGTATTGTTGCATCTCAGAAAATTCAAGTTTCACCATCCAGTCTTGGTTCACCATCTTACAAGTTTTGAACTATTGAATTTTTCTGACTTTAGTGGAGAAGAGAACTGGCAGAAAATGAGGGTTTCTGTAGATTCAACATCTCCAAGATGTTGGTCTGAAAAGAGAATCTATTCTTGCCTTTTAATGTATTTATGTAAAATGGCATTCCTGCTCTCTGAAAGTAGCCTTTCCCATGCATTACTTCACAAACCACAACGATGTTGGTTTACTCTAGTTTAAATGTTTTGCTAGAATATAGTTTCTATATGAAATACATAGTAGCTCAAGAAGACCTTATATTTCTGGCATGACACTTCCAACTTCAGTCTCCCAATCCATGGAAAGACTTCTCATCTACTTATACAATTAAGGACACTGGGATTATGGCTAGCTAAAACTAGAAATTAAATACAATCTGTGTCAGAAAGTAGCCCTCATTGTAGGCAGGCTATGAAACTCAGGCATAAAGCAGCCAAAGCCATGAGAAGCTCCACTGTGAAGAGGAAATAAAATTGTTTTTCAGAACATGGAAAATGAGCAGAGATGACTCCCACTTATTTGTAGAAACTCATGTCAAGAAAGCAAAGGTCAACCTGATCAAAGTCAGACTAAATAGAGTTCAAATAAATTTTCTATTCTAAACAAAATGGAACAGAACTAGAATACGCTATTGCCCAAGCTGAAGATTGTGCTCAACCAGATACCCAAGGAAGGGCAGGCTGCTCTGTTTATATGCCCTGACACTGGTTTTACCAGCTGCAAATATGAAAACACAGAAACTGAGCTTTGAAAACATAAGAACACAAATAAGGGATATTAGAGGTACAGTTCATGATTCTTCTAGTTTCTTAAGATCCAAAGTAGCATAGACAACTTGGTGGTTTTGGTGTTGGGTTTTTTTGGGGGTGGGTTTTTTTGTTTGTTTTTGGTAATTTTGAGTGCAAGTCTTTCCTTTCAATATTTCTGCTAGGCTTCTGGTGTCCCAATTTTTACATTCTTGTAATATGTACTTCCAGTATGTAATACTGGAAGGAATTGCCTCTTCCTCCCAGGAGGTCATGTATAAATCTCATTTAGGTAGCCCATTTCATAGCTCCTCTCCACTTCTTTCTCTTCCATCCATTCAAAAGAAAAGAAAAAAACCCAAAAACTCATCTAATCTGTCATCTTAAGGAATGTGCTAAACAGAACCAGAGGAGAAAAAAAGATTGTTATCACAGAGATTTATCTGCCAAGATGCCTATGATTTCTCTTCCCAGGAAAGAGGATACAACAGTAAATGACTACCAGGAAGTCACATTTCAGAGTACAATATGGAAGAGTATCTTTAAGCCTTTTTTAATTCTCTCCACCCCTCAACACGGTTGAATGTATCTCATTTCATTTAAAATTAAACTTATCAGTGGCTCTGGCTCCAAAACATTTGGAATTATAGTAGATTTTTTTTTCAGACATAGAAATTGGCATAATGACAAGAATTGATTTGAAAAAGCAATCATCTGCCAGACCAGCTCTTTACAGATATTATTCATGTTCTCTTAAATTCTGCTAACATTTGTTGGAAAACATTGTTCTGACATGCTTTCTTGATCTGAAAAGCCTCCCAATTCCTATTTCTGTCATCCTGGTTAAAAAGAAAAAGTCTAAAAGAAGGTCCATGTAATAAAACCTGCAGGGACTGTGCTCTACCAACTTTCTATTCCATTGATGATGGCAGGTAGGGAAAATCAACCAATCAACTCCCACAAACCAAAACCACACAGCAGATCACATCCCAAATACCCTTTACACCCTAAACAGTCGTCGTTGTCTTAGGGGGACCATTTGTATGGCCAAAACATTTTGGTGATATCAAAGTTTATCAGGAGCACACATGCCCCACACTTAAATGCATGTATTCAAAAATGGTTTCCTCATATATTCAAAGTGCTAAATGTATTTACTAAACAAAACAATATTAATTTTAACTCCTACCATTCCATCATAACGATCTCCAGGTCTACCCCTTCGGTCATAAGACATAAGATCTCTAAAATGAGAAAAAGCAGCAGCATATGAATCGTGTTATAAACTAGTTTATATATTCTAATTCAAATTTTCATGATTTGCACACAACTATGAATTTCTGAATGCTTTAGCCAAGTTCTGAATGACGTAAAATAAAGTTACAGAACTACTGACTATAGTGCTGATAGATCACTACATTGCAGAAATAATTAAATTCAAATACTTTTTTAAATTCTCTGGTGCGATGCACACTCAACCCTGAATAATCACTACCAACATGGAGTGTGAAACAAGTCCTGAAAACATGAGCACAATTCAGTAAATCTTACTCAACTTGAGTTTTGTACACCATGCGACAGCTTACCCGCCACGAGGAGGTGGTGGAGGAGGAAGAGGAAGATTACGAGCTCTGCTGCCACCTCTGCCACCACGACCTGGCGGAGGTGGTGGAGGTCCTCTGCGAGGGCTCATATCATCATAATCTCTTCTTGATGGAGGCATAGGTCGTCCACCACGACCAGGAGGCATTCGATCAAAGCCTCCTCTTCCACGCATTGGAAAGCCTACTGGACGTCCCCTTCTATCATCAAACATCATTGTGAAGCCACCATAGTCATATGTTTCATCATAGAAATTGGGATCATAAGGCTGGGCCCGTCCTTTAATTGGAGACTAAGACACACACAAAAAAACAAGAAGACCACCATCCCTCATCCTGGTTAGCACTGATTGTTACAATTATATTTCATTACATTACTATATTAAATGTATAAACATGAATTTATACATTCTGAATACGTTCTTGATTTCACAATGCTGATAAGAAAGGCAAGGATGGTGATATGCTTCCTGATAACTTAACTATGATAGAGAAACTGCTGTTACTGATGGGTGGCATGTACATTTGTCTCACTTCTGCTCCAATTTAAAATTTTACTAATATATAAAGCATGACTAACAGTCCGTGGACAGTGGGACTGAGTGCATCCTCAGCAAGTTTGCTGACAACATCAAGCTGTGTGGTGTGGTCGACATTCTGGAGGGAAGGGATGCCATTCAGAGGGACCTTGACAGGCTGGAGAGGTGGGCCTGTGAGAATCTCATCAAGTTCAACAAGGTCCTGCACGTGGGTCGGTCAGGTAATCCCAAGCACAAGTACAGACTGGGAGCAGAATGGATTGAGAGTAGCCCTAAGGAGAAGGACTTGGGAGTATTGGTTGAGAAGAAGCTCAACATGAGCTGGCAATGAGCACTTGCAGCCCAGAAAGCCAACCATATCCTGAGCTGCATGCAAAAAAGCGTGGCGAGCAGGTCAAGGGAAGGGATTCTGCCCCTCTACTCTGCTCTCATGAGACTCCATCTGGAGTACTGTGCTCAGCTCTGGGGACCTCACATAAGAAGAACATGGACCTGTTTGTTGGAGAGGGTCCAGAGGAGGGCCACAAAGATGATTTGAGGGCTGGAATGCCTCTCCTATGAAGACTGGCTGAGAGAGTTAGGGTTGTTCAGCCTGGAGAAGAAAAGGTTCCAAGGAGACCTTCTAGCAGTCTTCCAGTACCTGAACGGGCTACAAGAAAGCTGGAGAGGGACTTTTTACAAGGGCATGTAGTGATAGGACATGGGGCACTGACTTTAAACTGAAAGAGGGTAGATTTAGATTAGGAGTAAATTCTTCACCATAAGGGTGGTGAGGCACTGGAACAGGTTGCCCAGAGAAGTTGTGGATGCTCCATCCCTGGAAGTGTTCAAGGCCAGGTTGGACAAGGCTTTGAGCAACCTTATCTAGTGGAAGGTGTCCCTGTCTATGGCAGGGGAGTTGGAACTAGATGATCTTTGAGGTCCCTTCCAACCCAAACCATTTTATGATTGGTACCAAAAATTGATTTCATCTCCCATAAGGTATACCTCAATTCTAGAAAACAGGAATAATTTCAAAGGGTGCTAACAGTCCAACACTTATTTTGCTACTGGAGAAGTAAGAGGCACTGAATTCAAGATAGAAATGGAAAGATATAATTTTCCATCCAAATCATCCCAACTTTCATGAATACCAATGAAAGAATAACAAGTTTAAGACACATTACCTCAGAGATAAGATCCAAGATAATCTTGATACATTCCACAACTCTATCAGGTTTTCCACCAATAAGCACCACTCTATCAGTGGAATGAGGACAACACTCTTGGAAGAGCTTAATGGTGGTCTGAGTGTTCTGTTGAAGAGAAGAAAAAATCCAAAATCTTTAAATAGAAGTATTTTAAACAATTTTATAAACTTATTGAAAACAAATGGGTAAGACACACAATTAAATATTTTTAAAGAAACAAATCAAACCAGATCATTAAACTTTCAGTCATTTTAAGTGAATGCTTGCTTCTGAGTTCTTACAACAAATTTAATCTTAGGATATTATATTTTTAAGATCTACAATGACATCAGTTTGTATGAAATCCTAGTGAAGAGGGAAGAAGTTCAATTTTTAAAATCTTCCAATTATGGCTCAACTACACGGTCATTTAATCAAACATTAGCAAAGGATCACATATCCATTATAAGCTTACAGGTTATATAAACCTTCATACATCATAAAAACATGCTTTGGATGCAAGACAGCAATGTTGCCAGGATTATGTCTAGTCATCTTGCCTTCCTCAGTCCACACGAATAGTAGTTTATGACTAAACTGACCTGGAATTGCCTTTGACAATTCAGAGACCACTAGTTTTTTAGAACAAAACCTCATTTCTTCACAAGGAATGATCTTTCACAAAGGAAACAGTGGTCTTCAAGGAAGCAGAACTTAAAAAAAAAAAACAAATAAAACCCCCCAACCACCACCCCCTCCAACAAAAAACAAAACCCACCCCATACCACCTTTTCATAGCAATATTCGAACATCTATTAAGTTATCACCGTTAGAGTTTATGGAGATGTGTCCACACCAAACCGTTTTCCATGTCCAACACCACGAATACAGTCTATTCAGCAGTTCATTCCAGAAGGAGTGATGAATGGCATTTTAATTTTAAAAAATATCCTTTATTTATAAAGATTACTCTACTGCTAATATGCTTAAAAGCTTTATAAGTCCTAGGCTCTATCACCAACAGCCACTTTATTTCTGACTTTTTGCAAGAAAGTTGTAATAAGTAACTCAGATTGATCTCAGAACACAGAAATCATGTATGAAATATGTTCTGAATGAATTATTGCACATGATGCTTACACTCACTGTTTATAAACATGAAAAACTAAATTGTTTATAGAATAAAAGTAGAATCTGAAAAGAATAGGAAACAGTACCTCTCTGAGTTCTTTGATTTTAGCACCCTTGACACCAATAATTCCTCCTGCTAGACTTTGGTGAATTAGAAGTCTTAATTCACAGTCAAAGTCGCTACCTTTGTAGTGTTGATACTGTAAGTAAGATGCATACAAGGAAAGAATAAAATATTAGTCAGGGGAAAAAATAATTGAAAAATCAGAACACTAATTTTGAGGGGTTTGGGGTTTTTTTTCTCCAAATACCATGGTATGACTTAATTTGCTGCTGAACTGTAATGCTGTATTTGCTACGATAGAATCACACCTATTTAAGTACTTTGCCTCAACATGATGATGTCAAATTAGTTTTCCTTATTTCTTTTATTATTGTTGTAAAAAATTTTAAGATATCAAACAGTGCAACACACTTGCTTACAAAGCCAAAGCAGGATGGAAATTACAGTACAGCTACTTCGAATTGGGGACTAAACAAGTCAGGAGACAGGCGTTTTGAAAGGGAGGAGGCTGTTCCAAATATTAATTTTCTAGGAAGAGATTATCTCTGTCCTCTACCAAAAAAAAATGCCAACACATAGTTTGAGAGCTCTAAGCCTCCTTTAAAAAAAGGCTGGGTTTTATTTTCTAATTTAACATATTAAAAATAGCACACAATCATCTAGAATTATCTTGTTTTAAAATCTAAATTTATACCTCTGAAGAAGAAACAAAGCTAAGAGACATACCTCTTCTAAAGTAGGGATAATCTTCTTCAAGATTTCTCCAATTGTCTCTGTATCTGCACTTATACTCAAGATGCTGTTAGAGGCCATAGTGTCAGAAAATACAGAGAAGGTGGAAAAGCAGTACAAGTTTAGTATTCAGAATCATACACAAAATTCTAACAAGATTGACTACACAGAAGAATTTACAATTAATATTCCCCATTTAAAGTAACCTGTTAACTGGATTTATGAAACATGCATCTTTGTTTATGTCTAATATATATGCATGATGAATTTAAGACTAGGCAGGTCTTGCAGAGAGAGAGAGCAAGTGAGAGCTTTTTGGAAGGGCTCAGATTAAGCAGGCAAGAAATCAACTAAGAACTGAAAGTAGAAGTGAATGTTCATGTTCCCCGCCACCACTAATTTAGTATACCCTCACCATTACATTGGTAAAACTGGCACACCTTCTTGTAGAAAAAGTGAGGATATGCAAGTGGTCAACATTATATCTGGAGTAAGGTTGAGAGACCAGTTAGAAAGTAGATTACTAATAGCCTCTGCAAAAAAGGAATATAAATACAAGGAAAAACCCCAAACAAACAAAAAATCCACAAACAAACAAAAACTTAAAACAAATGAGAAGTGAAGGAAAGTGAACTAGAGTTAGTATTTCATCAGAAATAATTATGAACAGACAATGTTGAGGAGAGCAAGGTGGGCCACAAAGAGAGCAAGAGACTCTTGAAACAATCTGATTTATAATGCAGTGAATACGCAACACTTGAAGTTGTGCTCCTTCCATTGAAATAAAATTAGTGGATTGTTTGCGTGGCCAACTCACGTAAAAGTTCAGTGCCAAAAAGACTTAATGGGGAAAATAAGACATAAAACTTTAAAAAACAATACACGGTCTATAAGGGGATACTATTTAATTATATAAAAGGCAGGTAATAAAATACATTTCTCTCTCTCTAATCAGGCAGTGAGGCATAAACTGTTGGGACATACCGCTCGGGGCCACTGCTGTCTGGGACTGAAACACTTGCATTGTACTGCATTGGTCATTGGCGTTCGTGGATGTTGGCATTGGGCATGGGTATTCAATCGGAAGTTGTCAAGTATGGTACCCGTTTGGCAACGAGCACATTTTTGGGCATAGCCAACCAGGGTTTTCACATGGGCGTTCAGGGGCGGATGGGCCAACGTCATGGTGGGCAACGCAGGGGCAAGTCGATCCGGTACATGGGTAACGGAGATATATGGCCAAAAAAACAAGGAGAGGGAAAAGGGGGAAAAGCAATAAATTTTAATTTAATACAAGCTATACTCATTACTCTCAGTTAATGAAACAAGCTTAAGTTGTTCTGAAGACTAACACAATAATGGATTGCTACATCGACTGTGGCTTAACAGCATGGATCTTATAGAGTTACTTTATCTGACTAAACTACTTTTTACTTTTAACATAATGATGTTTCAGTAGCAGGCTGGCTCAAGAATGTAGACACAAAAACTGCTGAGATCCATATTACTGAAACCTTGGGCAAGTTGGGAAAGTTAGTATTCCAGACCAATTAAAATATATCACATAAGTCCAGATAGTTATTTACTTAAAACAAACAAAAACACTAGCTGCCAAAGTTAGCAAGCGTATGTATGATTCCTGACCATTTCAGCTTACTCCTCGATTCTAATTGCTATAGTTTGTGAACTTAGATGGAACTGATTCTGTAATGATATATTAGCAAATATTGTGTTGAACGGTCTTGCTTGAAAAAATTGCTGAAATTGTAGCTGATGCTAAGTACAGGAGTGTAAACAAACGGAATTTAAGAAGCATTGTCAAGTTTTATTTATAAATACATAACATTTACGCTGAACTTGTCTAATCATAAGAGTCAACCCACTATAAAATATGAATAGGTAAATAAGTCATGACCATTTAAAAATGCTTCCAAGTAACAGAATGTTTCTTTACTGTACTATACCCATATTTAAATCATGCAGCCTTAACATGAATGTTTTTGTGCTTTATGTCCAAGCTGTTAAAGAACAGATGGACCATTATGGTTTTTTTTTTTTAAAGAAAGTTAAAGAATTCCTCTATCACTGAGTTAAGTCAGCCACCTGCAACAGTACTATAATTGATTCATACGTATGGGAAATGGTACAGTTAAGGGTTTTAAGCTTTGCCAATATTTCTAACTAAAGATGTTAACTCATTTGAAGTGCATAATTTGGAGGAACTCTGTTTGAAGCAGAGGTTTAATATAAACCTCTCCTCCCATGTAACTCAAGCTGGGTTTTAATTACAACACAAACTGAAAAACTAAAGTTATCTCCTCTAACAATCATTATAAATGGCTTATAATTAGATTATTGTTATCTAGATTTGAATTTTTCAATTTCTAGAAATGTATGCAATCAAGTTTTCAATGTAGTGCTCTGAAAGAATTGGTGTTAAATTAATTCAAACTCATATATACTCACATCTGTACGAAGTGCCTTAATATTTTTGCCACCTTTTCCAATCACTGCTCCAGCATTCTGGAAAATAGTTTTCAGAAGTTATGCTAATACAGCACAGACTACATTTTTAAACTGAAGACTAACATATCTATTGCTACATTACTTCGTGGGATGCATTCAGGGATGGGGTGAGGCTTGTTCTGGTTTTGAAAGGTTCAAATTATATCAAAACATAAACTGACATGGTTTTACCATGGGGAAAAAAAAGGTCAAGCCAGCTCTTACCACTGAACTTTGGAAAGAGATAAAAATACTCAATAGTATTTCAATTCCAAATTTAAGTTTCTAGGCAATTCTGCCTGTGTTAAAAACATCTCATAGTTAAGAGTATGACTGAAAAAATACCTTACGGGATCATGCATGTTATGTAGGTCAAGGATTTTCCTAATTTACTTGATTTTTTTTTTAATATGCTTGCAAATTTCACTTCCACACTCCGAACATTTGATAATTTCAAATGCTACTTTTGGTTTAAACCTATTGTCCTGGTTTCAGTTGGGATAGAGTGAATTTTCTTCCTAGTAGCCAGTATAGTGCTGTGTTTTGGATTTAGCATGAGAATAATGTTGATAACACACTGATGTTTTAGTTGTTGCTAAGTAGTGCTTATAGTAAGTTAAGGACTTTTCAGCTTCCCATGCTCTGCCATCAAGGAGGTGCACAAGAAGCTGGGAGGGAACATAGCCAGGACAGCTGACCCAAACTGGCCAAAGCAATATTCTATATCATATGACATTATGCTCAGTATATAAACTGGGGGAAGTTGGCTGGGGTAGTAGGATTGCTGCTCAGGGACAGGCTGGGTATTGGTCAGCAGGTGGTGAGCAATTACACTGTGCGTTATTTTCTCTTATTTTGCTGTCCTATTAAACTGTATTTCAACCCACAAGCTTTACTTTTTTTTTTTTTTCTTCAATTCTCCTCCCATCCCACTGCAGGGGGAAGGAGTGAGCAAGCAGCTGTGTGGTGCTTAGTTGCTGGCAGAGGTAAAACCACAACACCTATGTAACTCAACTGACCACTGAGGTAGGTAGTCTGAAGAATATAAAACAAATAAAAACAATTGCTGATCTCCAGTTGCTAAAAATCAACAGGAATGAACTCAGATATTCAAGAGGGGCAATTGTAAAACTACATTTTTACTAGGCTTTTTCAAGAACTACATGCAAAATTATTGCTTTTATTATGCAGTTCATACATGATGCTAACAGCACCACAAACATTTTGCAGCACTCCATGTAACTCAATTATTCATCGGAAACACCATGCAGAGTTAAAGGTAACATTTCCCTGCCCCAACACAAAAGACCGAGTTACTTCAGACAGCACAAACATCTGTAATGACTAGAAACATTAAAGGAGATTCATAAATAGCAATTTTACTGTGACAATTTATACTAGTCAATGAAGCGATTGCAATCCCTGAAACATTACTCCCATATTTCCTCCTGTTGATACATACAGATTTACTAAATCTGTGAAAATTGCTAAAATCCTGAAGAAATCCTCATCTTGCCTCTCATATTTAGTTTACAATCATAAGATGATCATTCTCTAAACTGCTTATTTTGTAAAGACTAATGCAGAGTAGTTCCCCTGGAAACAATTATGTTCCACTCAAACATAAGAAAAGTGGCTTATAATTTCTATTGTTTTTTCAATTAGTATATGTGATGGGTTGATGTAAAGGGGTTCTGGTGGCAGGAGAGGGGATTTGCTCCCTGTGACTTCCCTGGTTTTGGAACCGGGTCAGACCCGATTTTGGCCACCAGATCGGACCCCCATCCCCCTCAGGGTTGAGCCAATCAGAGCCTCTGCAAATTGCCGTATTTAAGTTGGGACAAAGGAACTGGAAAAGGTGCTTTGCCTGGGGGTGAGGAGAAAAGGGAGGAGGGTGCTACCCCCCCTCCCCAGCTGGGGGGCTGCCCGCACCGGGCCGGCACCACCCACTGAGGATGGCAGTGATGGAGCCACCTGGGGAACTCGGGGAGCACCTCGCTCCTGGGGTGCCCGCTGGGCTGAGTTCACCCAGAGAGGACTGAGATCTGAGAGAAACGGCCACACCGACACCAGGTCAGTGAAGGTGGAATGGGAGGAGGTGTGCTGGAGCTGAGTTTCCCCTGCAACCGGTGGCGAGACAGCAGGTGGCCCCCCCCCCCCCCCCTGCAGCCAGGATGGACTCAGTGGAGCAGAGACACACTCGCAGCCCGTGGAGAAGCCCACATCAGAGAAGAGATGCCTGACCCTGAGGACGGTTGTGGAGCATGGGACGCACGACAAAGATAGAGACGCATCCAGAGTCCGTGGGACGACCCACACCGGAGCAAGCGGCAACAACTCCCTAGGAATCCAAGACTGTGGTAAAAGCCCGCACTGGAGCAATCCAATGGGCAAGGATTGCATCCTGCGGGTAGGACTCACTCTGGAGAAGTCCGTGAATTTTTCCTTGTGGGTAGGGGATCCACTGGAGCAAGGGAAAAAGGGTGTAAGGACGACTCCTCCTTTAAGAAAGGTGTTGCAGTAACAACATGGGATGAACTGACCTGCACTCCCCCATTCCCTGTTCCCCTGCACCGCTGGGGGAAAAGGTAGAGCCGGGAAGAAAAGGAAAGGGGGGGAAGGTGTTGTTTTTAAGATCTGGCTTTGTTTCTTTTTTATCCTCTCAAGTAACTGGTTTTCTTTGTCTCTATCTTTCTAAGTAACTTTTAATAAATTGTTTTGCTTTAAGAAAGCCGTCTGTTTTGCCCAGGACCATGGTTGGTGGGTGCTCCTTCTCTGTTCTTGTCTCGACCCTCAGTCCTTTTATTATATTTTTCTCCTCTCCACTTCACTGGGGAAGGAGTGAGAGAGCGGCTGTGTGGAGTTTAGTTGCCGGATCAACCTAAACCACGACAGTAGATTTTTTTTAAATCAGAAAAGTCCCATAGATCATTAGGGACTCATCCTTGAAAAAAATTATTGAAGATAATATCATTGCAATACACTTCTTCTATCATTCATGCATACTTACAAGTATTCCTAATAAGTTATTTTATATTAAATAAAGCACAAGTTCTTTCTAAACATACACCACAACATACACTTTGTCACCACTGTCTTAAGCAATGGTATAAGCAGGAACATAGCAATACTGAAAAAGCATACTTTGCTTTGAAGCAAGATGCGCAATTCAACCATCTCATCTGTATTCCGAGATCTTTTGAAGGCCTGTTCCTCTTCCATATCTTCTGCAGGACGTTTGCCTGTAGACAGGTCCATAGGGAAGAAAACACAAACATATATTTAACTTTCTAAGTCACAATAAAATTGTACATCAAGCTTATGCACTATATTCCTAATGAAGCATTCCTTCCTATTAGCCCAACACTAACTTTCTGACACCTACCCTGAGTACCTATAGCACAGAAAAAGGTTTTTACTTCATCAGCCTACATATCAATTAATTATTGAAGACTCATTCCAAATCTATGAGCTGAAATGAGAATTTTGCAAACTTAGTGAAAAATTTACAACATGTTGTTTAAAGCAGTGCTGCATCACCTACGTAGTATTTCTTTTACAATTGGGAAAACCTTAAAGCCCAAAAGATCAAAAATAGTTTGTCCAATATTGAAACACTGGTGGAACAATAGGAAAGCAGTATTTCAAATAGCTTTGAAAAACTGGCATGAACCAACTCAATGCTGATACCTTAACTCTTCTTCACTAATTACATCCAAAAAGTATTTCTTTTAGCTAATATTTAGAGATATTTCATATATACATACATTCCTTCAAAGTAACAACTGCAATAAATAAAATAGTGATATGCCTGACAGTATTTTTATATGATCACATTGTCCAGATAAGTATTGAGTATTTAGCTATCAAATATTTTCAAATCCTTAGTTATAACTTTTAGTTACTTATGTCATGTCCAAAATACTCCCAAAGAAAAATTACACATTCATGATACAAAAACCATACAGGACACTTAAAAAATTAAAATATTAAATGCAAAAATGCTGCCAATACAAACATTTGATACAGTTAAAGCATTCCAAAATAGTTAGACCCTTTTTAAGTCTCAGTGTTTCTTTCTCCCACAAATAAAATAAAATAGCCCTTTAAAAAATTTACCATTTGTCTCTGTGTTGGTAAAGGTCTCCTCCTGTTGTTCAGTCTCCATTACTTTTTATTCTTAGGTATGCAGATAAAACCTGTTGCAAAATAAAAAAAGCTAGTACTTTTTTTTTTTTTGATGGGAGAGGGGAGGAGCAAACTGTACATTGTACTAAAGGGAAAAACAAAGAGATGCTCGCTTTTATAACTTACCGGTTTTATATACACTTGCAGAGCAAAACTCAAGTGTTCTGGGCAGGATCAAAACCCAATGGTCTACTGCTTCAGAAGCCTATGAAAACAGCATAGATCAGGCTCTGTTCACTTACAGGTCTGATTCTCGCTACAACTAAAACCAGGGGTTTGACCTGAGTTTTTGCTGCAAAGCTTTTCTTTATAAATGAGAAAACATAACAAGGCCAAACACATCACTAAGAGGAGAAATAATAATGAAGTCCGTAAACTCATAGATAAACAATTACAGTCTGAATGATTCTGGACTTGTTCAGTTTTCAAGCGTTTGCTAGTTTTAAGCTATCATATTTACTGATAATGTTTTTCAGATATTTAAAGTGAACGATTATCTGGTTCCTATTTTTAGCATGTTATATAATACATACCTTGAATTTCCTTTTTAAGAGACACTATGTATCAATCTGCTTATTGTTTATTTCTAAACAATTTAGACTAAAAAGTTATAAAATTAATGCTGGTGGTTATAATAAGTTCTCTATCAACTTACTATCAGGCATTCTATCATGCCTTCCATTCAATATAACAGACGAACAAAAGAAATTACACACAAGCCACACTAGAAAAATTCTGTTAAAAATACCACACTGTAGTTATGTATAACCTCTGCATACATGCATGAAGAATCTCAAAAGCAGCTGAACTTTTTTGACTTTGTGAAACAGGTATCTCTTTCAAGATCTATTTTTGTTAAGTCCACGTGAGAATACTTGTAAAACGCATTAGAAGTCCAGGCAGAACAATTTTGTACCTTATTCTCTTAAAAAAATTCATTTGTACAGATAACAGCCAAAGAATACTATTTCCCCCCCCTTAGATTTTATTGCTCAACTTCCATAGCCTGAACAAGTGGTTGACACATATCCACGAAGAAAAAGTGAGGTACGTTTAACTTTCTAAAACATCCTTTCAATCATTTGTTAATTTGTAACAACTACCCTGTTTGTGCAGGCTAACAACAAGAACTGCCGGTAGGCATGCATCCTTTTACAGCCGCCGCTGAGAAACCGCCTTCCCAGCACATGCTAGTATTTCCAGGCCCCTAACTTGAGCTAATGGAAAAGCGCCGCTTAAAGAGTAGCCAAGTCTCAAACAGACGTTGCCGAAGCGGGGGGGGGGGGGGGGGAACGGGACGGGAAGAGAAATTTCACCAGGTTCAAATGGCTAGCCCTTCCAGAGACTCTCTTCTATTCTATTCCAGACCCTATTCTATTTACGACCCTCCCAAAAATTTTAGAGCTGCAGAGGGACGAAGTGCCACGTAGCGTTCAGGACAAGGTGCTCTCAATTAGTTACTGTGCTCTGTTGTGTAAATCGAGTTTGCGGGATTAAATTAACTAACGCAATGTTTTTAAAAACATCGAAAGAATAAAGCGGCCACGGACATGAGTAGAGAACTGGGAGATGCCGGCGCATCCCTATCCAGCTCCCTCCGGGACGAACGGCCCTTCCCGCCCGGACGCCTCCCCTTCCACAGCCCATCCGCAAGCCGCGCCACGGTCTGCTCGGGCACAGGCAGCCCACTCACCTGGGCGGCCAAGGTGGGGGGGGGGAAAGGAGGCGGCGTTATATAACCCCCGCAGCCCGAGACCCACCTCAGCGGTGGCGGGGACCAGCAGAAATGGCGGCCGCTGTAATGGCGCCTACCCACTGCTAGGCGGAGCCGAAAAACCACCACCACGCGGTCACAAGATTTCCCCCATTCTGCCCAGGGAGACACAAAGGAGGTACTCGGCGGCCCTCACCTGAGCTCAAGCGAGGCCGACAGAGCGCATCGGCCCCGCCACAACTCCGCCATCGCCCCTAAAGAAAGCAGGCCCTGCTGCAGAGCGCTCCTCAATCAGTTTGGCACAGCCGCTTCCGTATGGGCCGCAGCCGAGAGCGCCCTCCCTCTTCTTCCTCTCTGCCCGCCATAACTCCCAAAAACTCGCCCCATGCAGTTACGCAAGGTAGGCGCAGGAAGGCGGTGGCCGCTCCCCCGGCCTTAGCGCACATCCGCTAATGCAGCCGGCCTCCACCACATTGCTACTCCGGGAGCCGCACCGGTTTGGGCCGCCGTGCCCGCACTAAGGTCGCCAAGGCGCGACAGCTGCCGGCAGAGACACAGATCACCCTTTTCGCCCTTCCTTCAGGACAGATGGGCCCCCTTGGGCCCGCAGGTTGCGCCAAGCCACTCCACATTAGCCAAGGAGGAGTCGCTCTCGGTCCCCCTACTACCCTACCCTCATGGGTAGTCCCCGGACCTACCCAAATCCACCGCCCCGCCAGCAGGGAAGAGTGCTGTCCCTGCAGGAGCCCTCCAAAATCCTAGGGTCTGGTGGCGACTCAGGCCTCCCACGTTACTGTATCACAGAGCAGCGTCGAGAGGGGTGCATCAATAGCTCCACTTCCCTTCGCCCATTCCCTCCAGCGCGCGCGCGCAACACCCACTCCTCACCTTCATCAGCTACACACGCAGGCTACGCTTACCTGCACACACCACGTACGAGAGAGAAAGATAAGCAGCTCTCACCAACACCGCCAGGCGACTGGCCCAGCCACCTCCTCTCCTCCCCCCATGGGGACCCACTGCGACCCTGTTGGGTAAGGCAGCTGCCCGTCAGGGCAGGGATGGCCTCTAGTTCGCCCCGCCCTCCGTGTGGACCACAGCGAGACAGGCCTGGGTGTCAAGAGGAGAGGAGCGCAATCCACCCTGCACCACCGCGGTGTGCCTAGGTTGTTTGTTTTACCTGCCTGACAGGAGCCGCGAGAAGAGCGGCAACACCAGTGGAGACAACGGAAAGCGGTAAAGGAGAGCAACCTCAGTTGTTTTGTTTTGTTGTTTTTTTTTTTTTAAAATGGCGTCTGCGAAAACTCCGCCTTGTGCTCGTCCCCTAGCACCGGAGGGGGCGGGGCAAGGTTCTTGCGATGCTTAGAGGCGCGCGTGGCTGTAGGCCTCCTATTGGCTGTTGGGTTGCGCGGGGTTTTTGGGGGGGCTGTGCACAGAGGGCAGGTGTACTCTCTTCTTCCTTCCCACTCGCAACTCGGGTGATGAGAGGTAGGCTGCCTTGCTAGTTCTGCCCGCTCGTTCGGTACCGCCCCTGTCCCGCATAAGTGTGGGGTGGCTCGGCTGAGGGTAGGGTGCGGGAGAAGGGGCTTGGACTCAGGCTCAGTCAGCCTGTTTGAGGAGTAGGGAGGTATGTGTCCTATCCCCGATATGACTCTGTGGTGGGGCGGGCCATCTCACCTCAGTGTCCATCGCTGTCCGCTGCAGCTCGTCGGTGCCCGCAGGTATGCGGGCTGGCAGCTGGCCTCACCGCCCCTGGGGATCTTGGCACTGGGTAGTAGCGCCAAGCGGGTGACAGGCTGCCTAAGGACTGCACAGCCGAGATGAGAAACTTATCGAAAATGTGACGTGCTGGTCCTTACCTTGCCAAGGAGCCCACGGGATTAGACCTGGTCATCAACAATAAACAAATAAACAAATGGGTTATTTCCCTTAAGTAACTGTACAATTTCTTCTAAATGGTGGAATTTTGGGGAGAAATTTAAGACGGTTTTTTTTTTTTCTTAGCTGCAAGTTATAATGTCAGAAGACAAGCCTTGTGTTTCTTAACTATTCTTGCAGTAATTTTTCTTTGGTGTAATTCTATAGGGAGGTTGAGCTCCTTGGTCATCCTCCTTAAGGGGATAAACAGGTTCCAAATGCAGTTATACAACTTAAATGTGCATAGCTACTTCCAAAACTAGCAAGAAGCTAGAGCTTATTAACCACTGATGTTCCCAAGACAATGACCGCCAAAACTTGGTACTGTTGCAGCTAAACCCTGGACTGGGTCTCTAGATAACGTTTATATTTCAGGCTAGCCTTCTGTTGTCAGTTCCAAAGCTTTCATTGTGTTAAAGTGTAAAAATCACCCCCGTGGTACAAATACTTACAAATCCCAAGTTGTTTGTATTGTAAATGAGGCTTCTCACTTGTGTTCTTAACAGTGCTAATGAGATGGCAGAATAACTTCTCGGGTCAATTTTTAAAGTAGATTGTGTGTGAACAGCAGCACTGATAGGAATAAAACAAACAAAAAGCAGTTGGAGGAGAGCCTTTCTTCTTCTAGTTATGATATGTTCTATTTTCATCCACAGCGAAGGGATTTCAGGTGTATACTTCCAATTAAATCAACAGGAAAAGATGAAGCCACCAAGAAGGGTTGCTTGTAGAAGTCTCAGTACTTTCCTGATACTTTGTGACGAGTGAACTGTATGGGCTGTTTATGCTGGTCGAAGCTTACTTGTTTAATTATATTTATTTTTAGCATCAGTGAAAGTGTTTTTAATTGTAATTGCTTCTACATTGTCACACTTAGAATAGCTGAACTTTTAATTGAGAGCAAATTTCTATACAATGCGAGTGAGAGACATTATAACTTTAGCTATTGTTAGAAGAATAAAAACATCTTTCTGGGTTTTCTAAAGAATTCATTTTTTTTCTTTTAACTTAAAAGAAAATGTCTGCATCTAACATTGCAACAAGAGTAGAAACTTGGCTTTCATCTACATGGCATATTGAAGTTCCTTTGATATGGCTGTAAGCCTGTATTAATTGTATCTGTGGAAAAAAATAGTAGTAGTAACTTAAGTCAAGCTAAGATTAACAGACAAATATTTGAGCAATGGCTTCTTACCAGATCTAAGAGATTTGGAATATCCCATTTTGCCTGATTGCATTTTAAATGCTCCCAAAAGAGAATTGTCTGGCTTCTACTCCATACAGATTGATTCACTGGTTGATGTTAGCCAACCAGCATGTTCACAGTTGCAGAAGCTCAGAGGAAAAAATACAACACTTGAGCATTCCAAGAATCCTGGGAAGCAAAGTGTACTCAAATGCTGATGCTGCAACTAACATGGGATAGATCAAATCCAGGGCATGGAATATCAACCAGTCCCTGTTCTCCGTAGTAATCTTCCTCCTGGAACAAAAAAACACTGTACAGGGGAATATTGCATGTTGTCTTGGAGTCCTTCTTAAACCAGAAAATGTGAAATTCTTGGTCGATTGGATGAAGTGAAGGTTCTTATAGCAGAGTATACTCAGGAAAAAGTCCTTGCTAGATTAATTGGGGAAGCTGAGAACTTTAATCCTGTTGGACAAACTGATCATGAACAATTTGTTCCAAGGCCTGTAGATTAATTAGGACAAACTCTAGGCCCTTCAAATGAAGATCTTTTAGCTAGTCTTGATGAAAATAATGAATTTGCTTTAAATAATATAACACCTTCAGAAAGCAGATACGGCAGTAGAAGTGGCAATTTTAGTACAGCCTCAGGTTCACTCACTGCAAATGATGAAAATGTTTTGTAACAAGAATTTGGAAATCCTTTGCCTCATTCAGATGAACAAATTTCACCTCCTGTGGAATGTTGATGGCTTTTTAAATTACTTTCCTTTGAAAGATGACTTTCTTCTGGAAGAAGAGATCTAAAGAGAGCTAGAAGTGTTGTCAGTGGTCATGAAGAGAAACATAGATTTAATTACTGAGAGGCTTCTACATACGTCTAGAAGTTCATGTGTTTAATCTTTAAATGGCACTTATGAAAAAGATTATATAAATGAAAGAAGCCTGTAAAAGCTACCAGCAAGCAAAAGACTTCTGAAAGAACAGTATCTACTGGAGGTGAAAATAGTACAAGTAACTTTTCACAGCATACAGACTTAAAGTTCTGCAGATTTCTCTTTGGAAAATACTACCAAAGAAAGATGGAATGATATAGACCTAGTTGAGAGTGGACATAAATTCCAGTGCACTTCTGATAGCAGGCTGCTAACAATGAACCAGTATGTTTTTCAAAAACTGATCCAAAAGCAAATCAGCCAGATAATGATATACAATCCTTTCCTTGTAGAGCAGTAGAGGCATGTTATCTTGATTTAGTTTCTCCACCTTTCACCTATATTTCTGTTCTCCTTGCAAAAAAGCCAATTCTGAAAGATGTCTTATTGTAACTCTTAATGGAAACCTCACAAGCAGCAATGGGTCCAGGGTATAAAGATAAAAATTTCTGATGGTTCAGCTTATCATCAGCAAAATCTACTTTGAGATATTCTAACAAATTTCATTGGATTTTTCAGTGTCTGAAATGAATATATTGAAAAAGATCCCATTTCACATCCAAAGTCAACATTAAAGATGACTAATAGATCTCTGTTTGATGACTATAGAGTTTAATCCTTTTTTCAGTCTAAAGCCACTGTATTAATTCTACAGGATGCAGATGCAAGGCATCTAGAACAATTGAAGAATTGTTTGAATAAATAATGTGTGCAAACTTGTAGATTATATATTAGGAAATGTTTAAGTCAAGATTTCCCCTGAAGGACTGTTGAAAATTAAATTTTTAAGTTAAGTGGTACGCCTTTTTTCTCTCAGGAACAATAGTGGAAAAGTGAGAGGAGGAGATGTCTTAGCAGGTAGGAATTTACCAGTTTGTTTCTTATGGTGATAATATTGAAATAAACTTTTAAACTTTTTTGGCTTGATTTAAAATATTCATGTATTGCTTTCCTTCTGAAAAACCCTCTATCTTCTTGACTGGTGATCTGGGGTAGCAGACTGTCAGAGAATGGATAATAAAGAACAAATCAGCTCATTCTTACACTTTTTTCAAGGATGATTATTTACCTGTTTTTTAAGATAGCTATAGGACACTACCAGCCTCATCTCGAAGTAAAGCAGTTGAGTATATTTAAACAAAGAATCATTGTTTAGATGCAGTCACTTCCAATAACGCCAACTTTAAAACTCAAATATATATTCAGTGTGTAAGTGTAGAGAAATGAAAGATTATCTTCTAAATATTCAGGTGAGGAAAAAAAGTGTATACATAAATGGGATTAAAAGCTATGTACTTATTTAAAAAACCAAAATCAACCCCTCCAAATGTTTCTAACATCACTTACTAACAAAAAAAAAAAAGATTGTAACATACAGGGAATCTACTTTTTGGCATGTTAATCATCACTAATTGTTTTGAACCCACAGCCAACCTTATTCATTAGCTCTTAATGTTTACTAGTCTAACCTTTTCACAATGTAGTCAGATACTTGTGTTCTGAATATGTTGTATATGTATACTTACATTGGCCTTAATTTTGAAATTTTTTTATTTCTGCTTTTAGAATGTATTTTAAAAGAAACAAGCCTAACAAAATATAAATGAAAACTTTTTGGTGGAAACTCTTTAGTCACTTTCAAAGGATAATATACACCTTACTGTGTGTATAGAGTATCAGAAATGGTTTGCTTGCTTTTTTTTTTTTTTTTGGCAAAGAATGTAAAATTGGTAGTTGTAAGAGGAGGGTTTTTTTGATTGGACTGTCAGTATCTTCTTTGGTAGCCTTTTCTTCCTCTAAATAATAGCTGTTAGAGCATGGGAAACTGCTCTAAGAGACTGTTGTTATTGCCTCCCCCCCCATAAGAGGTATCATTTGAGACTCCAAGAGACCTAAAGAAAACTAGAGATAATTTTTTAAGCAAGGTAAAAATGGAGGGAGGTAGAAGAGAGGAAAGCTTTGTAAAGCATGAGCCTTTTTAGGCTTTATTTCATACAGGTAATAAATGTATGAATTCCTGGGTCCCTTCCCTTCCTCTCCTCCCTTTTCTCTCTCAAAAGAAAACCTGAGCAAACCATGACCTTGCAAGTCATCTTTGGGTACTTATTTTCTGAGAGGCTGTACTGAGTCTGGCTGGGACAGAGTTAACTTTCCTCATAGTGTTGTGCTTTGTAGCTAGAATGGTGTTAACATACCAATGTTTTTGCTACTGCTGAGCAGTGCTCACACAGGTGAAGGCTGTCTTTCTAACACCCCTGCCTCCAAAGGCTGGGGATGGACAAGAGATTGGGAGGGGACATAGCCAGGACAGCTGACCCAAACTGACCAAAGGGATATTCCATACCATATGATGTTGTGATCATCAATAAAAGCTAAAAGAAAGGAGGAGGAGGAGGGGCATTGGTTATTAAGGTATTTGTCTTCTGAAGGAACGGCTATGCATACTGAGGTCCTACTTCCCAGGAAGTGGCTGGACATCACCTGCTGATGGGAAGTAGAGAATAAATCTTTTTGTTTCTTTTACTTCTGCGTGCAGCCTTTGCTTTTCTTTATTAAACTGCCTTTATCTTGGCCCACAAGTTTTTTGTCTTATTTTCTTCCCCTGTCCAGAAGAGGAAGGACACCTGGCTGCCAGCCAAGGTCAAGCCACCACAGAGGCTGCTGGAGATTGTGCATGATTTAGAACTGTAACAGAAAAAGCTCTTATCTGGTGAGAGGTTTGATTTCCTTAGACTTCCTTCCATTTGACTGAACAGTCAGCAAGGTTTAATGTTCTTCAGTTATTAGCTATAAAATAGAAGAGTTCAGTTGGAAGGAACCTACAACAATCATCTAGTCCAACTGCCTGACCACTTCAGGGCTGACCAAAAGTTAAAGCATGTTATTAAGGGCATTATCCAAATGCCTCTTAAACACTGACAGACTTGGGGCATCGACCACCTCTCTAGGAAGCCTGTTCCAGTGTTTGACCACCCTCTTGGTAAAGAAGAGTTTCCTAATGTCAAGTCTGAACCTCCTCTGGTGCAGCTTTGAACCATTCCCATGTGTCCTCTCACTGGATACCAGAGAGAAGAGATCAGCACCTCCCTCTCCACTTCCCTTCCTCAGGAAACCGTAGAGAGCAATGAGGTCACCCCTCAGCCTCCTTTTCTCCAAACTAGATAAACCCAGAGTCCTTAGCTGCTCCTCATAGGACATGCCTTCCAGCCCTTTCACCAGCCTCGTTGCCCTCCTCTGGAGGCATTCAAGTACCTTAACATCCTTCTTAAATTGTGGGGCCCAGAACTGCACACAGTACTCAAGGTGAGGCTGCACCACCACTAAATACAGAGGGATCATCACCTCTTTTGACCAGCTGGTTATACCGTGTTTGATGCACCCCAGGATGTGGTTTGCCCTCTTGGCTGCCAGGGCACACTGCTGACTCCCATTGAGTCTGCTGTCAGCGAGCACCCCCAGATCCCTTTCTGCAGGGCTGCTCTCCAGCCACTCCTTTCCTAATTTATACTTGTTCCTGGCATTGCTCCATCCCAGGTGCAGAATCTGGCATTTGTTCTTGTTAAATGCCATGCCATTGATGATTGCCCAATGCTCCAATCTATCTAGATCCCTCTGCAAGGCCTCTTGTCCCTCAAGAGAGTCACCAGCACCTCCTGGTTTAGTATCCTCAACAAACTTGCTAATGGTGCATTCAACTCCTGCATCCAGATCGTTGATAAAAATATTGAACGGAGCTGGCCCTAGAATTGAGCCCTGAGGAACACTGCTGGTGACTGGTCACCAGCCAGATGTAGTCGCATTCACTACAACCCTTTGAGCCCTGTCATTTGGCCAGGTACACCCAGCGCAGTGTGTACCTGCTCATCTCACAGTTGGGCAACTTGCCCAGAAGGATGCTGTGAGGGACAGTATCAAAAGCCTTCCTAAAATCCAGAACAACTACATCCACTGCCCTCCCTTCATCCACTAGATGGATGACATCATAGAAGGATATCAAATTAGTTAAACAGGACTCTCCCTTTGTGAACTCATGTTGACTGTGCCTGATGATCGCATTGTCCTTTAAATGTCTTTTAATAGTACTCAGTATGATCTTCTCCATAATTTTTCCAGGTACTGAGGTGAGACTAACAGGTCTGTAGTTTCCTGGGTCTTCCCTCATGCCCTTCTTGTAAATTGGAGTAACATTGGCTAGCTTACAGTCAGCGAGGACCTCCCCAGACTCCCAAGATCTTTGGTGGGGGTCTTGCTGATCAAGAGAGGTCCTGCTGTCACATCCGCTAGCTCCTTCAGTACTCTGGGATGAATCCCATCAGGCCCCATGGACTTATGAACATTCAGCTGGTCCCTTACAATTTCAGTGTCCAATAAATGGAAAGTCACTGTTCCCGCAGTCGCGGTCCTCCAACTCAGAGGACCAGGCTGCCCAAGGTCTATGAGTATTATTAAAGACTTATTATTAAATGTATTAGCTCTCAAATTGTAGAATAAGGCAGTGGCTAGACCAAAGATGTGATAGGATTCCAAATAAACTAGGCTGGCCAAACCAATTTGAGGATTAGCCTAATCCTTCCAGATACTGATTTGGCCACAGTGATACATATGTTTATAACCCAGCAACTTCTTTCTTGTTGAATGAAGGTAGCGTCCTAAGGAACCAACAGCTAGTTGTAATAATATCATCTTAAAGTACCAGTTAGGAATATTAAAGGATAAAGGACTTCCTAAAGGATGTGCTATATTGGTCCGGTCTAGGACCATTACTGTGATTTCACACTAAAAACAAAATATAATATTTCAGGTCATATCAGAAGGAGACTTTTCACAGGAGTATGGAGTACTATTAGATAGAACATTAAATATAACATTTGGAATGAAATATAGCCCCCTATTTCTTAATATCTTTTGTGTGGAAATTTTTGATTGTACCACTTGAGGTGAATTAAAAACACGTCTGTGCTTAAATATAAAGAACAAAATTAATGAACACTGCATTGGTGTCCTAGTTTTAGCTGGGACAGAGTTTTTAACAGCTAGAAGAGCTCCGTGTTTTGGTTTTACTCAGAGGCTCGCTCTGAGAAGAATGTTGATAGCAAGCTGATGTTTGTGGTTGGACGTGAGACTCCAAGGACTTTTCAGTGTGCTGGAGTGCAGAAGCACGGTGGGATAAGGGGGGAGCATAGCTGGGACAAGGGGGACACGATTCCCCTTGTGATTTGTGGTGGAACTTAAGATTGAGGGCCAAACTGGCCAATTAGTATTCCATATCATGCAGCGTCATGCCCAGTATAAAAGTGAGGGTCAGCCGAGAAGAAGGGCTTTTGCGCTTTGGCTCTTTTGCGCTTTGGCTCTTTTGCACTTGCTGCGCTGTTGCTCTGTTGGTTTTTTTTCTTTCTTTTTTTTTTCTCTCTCTCCCAGTACTCCCACTCTCGGAGTACTCTCTCCCTCTCTGCCCCTCTCTATTTCGGGGCCTCGCGTTCGTCCGGGATTGCAGCTTCGGGACGAGACGGGCTTCGCATACGAGGGGGTGGTGAGCACCTACACTGTGTATTAAATCATCTGTATTAAATCATTCTTCTCTCAACCCACGGGTTTCACGTTTATCCTTTAATTCTCTCCCTCATTCCTGGGGGTGGGGGAGGGGGAGTGACCGGCTGTGTGTGGGGGGGCGGTTCAACCTAACCCATGACAATTGGGTAGAGTCCTACCACCATAAGTGGTTCTATAAGGGGTCTGCAAGGATGCATCACAAGCTGATTCCTTATATACACTTGCACCAGCACCAATCCTATGAGCAGTTGCATGGTGTGCCTCAGCCCTGGCCTTGGGTCCATCCCCTAGCCCAGCTCTGCTGCCCAAAGGTGGCCCCTGAGCACTTGCATTCCAGGATGGCTACAAGACAATGCTGTGGCTGTTTCTTATCACCAGGGGAAACTTCACTCCCTTAGAGGGAGTTGTTCTGTCTCTGGCATTCCTGATTCCAGCCAGCTCAACTCCTTCTGCAGTTTGGCCTTCTTGCCCTCCATGGCAGATCATTCCTTGGTCACAAATTACCACTGCTGAGCAGTTACAATTTGAATTTCCCCTTCACTTGCTAAATAATCTCAAGCAATTCTGTTTAGAATAAAATCTTAATAACTTTAAGCTTTTCTTTGTAGGTAGAGTGATTTACAGTACAGTGTTTTTGAATTATCTGGTATCAAGCAAACTTAAATATATTTACCTGGGAGGAAAGGGCAAAAAGGACTTTAAAAAGTAAATACTACTTCTCATTTCTAATCTAATTCTATTCCTTATCATCCTAGAAGGAATAGAGTGCTAGGAATAATGACAGCAAACTGAAGATTAAGGGCAGCCTGACATCGCAACTCTTTTTTAATCCAACATAAGAGGTAGAAGTTTCCTACAACTCTGCTTCTCATATAAATGTATGTGTAGCAGACGTGTATGTACCAGTGTGTCACTTTTTAATCTTTTATCCTGTCATAGTTTGATGTGGGGGGGGAGGTCCGGGTGGCAGAAGCTGCCCAACAGACCGGACTCCCATCCCCCTTGGGGCTTGAGCCAATCGGCGCCTCTGCGAATTGTCCTATTTACGTCGGGACAAAGGAACCGGAAAGGTGTGCCTTTGCCCGGGAGCAAGGAGAAGGGAGGGGGGCATGGCCGGTGCCCCCCCCCCGGTTAAGGATGGCCCCGACGGAGCCGCTTGGGGAACTCGGGGAGAGCCCCGCTCCTGGGGTGCCCACCGGGCCGAGTTCACCCAGAAAAGACTGAGATCTGAGAGAAACGGCCACACCGATACTAAGGTCAGTGAAGATGGAACGGAACAACGTGTGCCGCGGTTGAGTCCCCCTTGCAAGCGGCCCCTTTGCAGCCAGTCCTCGGTGGAGCAAGCAGAGACCCACTCGCAGCCCGTGGAGGATCCACGTCGAGAAGAGATGCCAGAGCCTGAGCACGGTACGCATCTAGAGTCTGTGGGACAACCCCCGCCGATGGGGAGGTGTTTTGTTAAAGGAGATGCCTGAGCCTGAGACTATTGTGAATCATGGGCACAGGTCGAGGTGCATTTGCGCATTTATGCATTTACGCATCTAAGTCTGTACGGAGACGCATTTAAGGTCGATATGACGACCCAACGCCGGAGCGCATTTAAAGTCAGTATGATGACCCACGCCAGAGCGAGTGGCTACGACTCCTTAAAAGTCCAAGACTGGTAAAGCCCGCACTTGGGGCAATCTGTTGGGGAAGGATTGCCTCCCAGCGGGTAGGACCTCACGCTTTCCCGTGAGTAGGGGATCCACTGGAGCAAGGGACAATGGTGTAAGGACTCCTTTTCCTTTAAGAGAAGCGGCAGTAACAGCATGGAATGAACTGACCTGCACTTCCCCATTCCCTGCCCCCTGCACTGCTGGGGGGAGGAGGTAGAGCCGGCAAGAAGAGGCAAGGGGGGGGGGGTGGTGGTGGTGTTGATTTTAAGTTCTGGCCTTGTTTTCTTGTTATCCTCTCAAGTAACCGTTTTTGTTTGCTTTTCTCTTTGTAGGTAGCTGTTAATAAACTGTTTTGCTTTAAGAAAACAGCCTCTTTTCCCCGGGACCGTGGTTGGTGGGTGCTCCTCTGTTCCCGTCTCGACCCTCAGCTCTTTTATTATATTTTTCTCCTCTCCATTTTACTGGAGTGGGAGAGCTGCGTGGGGTTTAGTTGCCGGATCGGCCTAACCCACGACAATCCTTGAGGAATTTTTCCCTGTTCACATCATGTTTTCTAACAGGGCAAATTGCAACGTGTTCCTGTCAGAATCTGACCTGTTTCTGCTTCTTAGCCTTCTCTTATGGCTGAACAAACACGGTTCTTACATCTTCTCCACAGAGTGGTATATGCCCCAGCCCCATGACCACCTTGGCAGTCATCCGCTGGACTTGCTCCACTATGTCAGTGGCATTTTTGTAGTAGAGAGCCCAAAATGGGACACAGTACTCCACATGCAGTCTCTCAAATGCTGAATACAGAAGAAGGATCACTTTCCTGGACCTGCCTGATACTCTCTAATAGAGCCTGGTATGTGATTGGTCATCTTCATTGCAAGAGCATGCTGCTGACTCATGTTCAACTTGTTGTCCACCAGGGCACACAGGTTTTATTCTGTAAATTTGCCTTCTAACTAGTTGGCCCCTAGCCTACATCGTTGCATGGAGTTATCTGTGCCCAGATGAAGAACTTTGCATTTGCCTTTGCTGAACTTAATGAGGTTTCTATCAGACTATTTCTCCAACCTACTGATGTCCCTGCTCTCTAGTATATTGACTATTTTATCTTTTCCCCTCTCCCTGCCCCAGTTTGGTAGCTTCTCCTCTGCTTTCCTCTTATCCACACAGTCAGTAATCTCTTTGTAGAAGGTAATCAGATTGGTCAGGCATGACTTGCCCTTGGTAAACCCATACTGGCTGTTCTTCTCAATCACCACCTTCTCCTTCATGTGCCTGGATAGTGCTTCAAGGAGGATTTGCTCTAGCCTTCGCAGGGGCTGAGATCAGGCTGCCCAGTCTGTAGTGCCCTGGATCCTCTTCCTTGTCCTCCTTGAAGATGGGTGTGACATTTGCCTTTTTCTAGTCATCAGGAACATCTCCCTGATTTCTGTGACCTTTCCAATATGACAGAGAGTGGCCCTGGAATGACATCAACCAGCTCCCTTCAGCACCCTCAGCTGCATCCTGTCTGGTCCCATGGAGCTGTATACATCTGTAGGGTTAAATACTCCCTAACTGTATCTTTCTTCACAGTAGGTAGTACTACATTTCCACAGACTCTATTAATAGGCTTGGGGAAATGAGGGGCCAGAAAGGTTACTATTAAACCACAAATCTGGCATTTATTGTAAAGAAAAACATAGCAGCCCCAGGACTGCTGGCTTCCTAAACATATGCTTAGATAATTTACCTCCTGGTATCACCTATTAGTGTAGTTGCCCTCGTATAGTTTCTACAAACTAGAAAATACAGTGCTATTAAATAGAAAGTGTATTTAAAGATCCACTTGTAATTTAAAAAATTTTAAAAAAATTATTCAATAAATACATTTCATGAAAACACATGTTATTGTCTGGATCCTTTTACTTACAGATTGAGGATTTCCTCTTGAGTACAAAAATTGATGAGAAATACCTTTGAGCTGACATACCTAAACTGATATACTGCATAAAGTATATGTGCAGCAAGTGCCTAAATAAGATAAATATTATATCTCTTTAAAATGTATGTTAAAATACACAAAAATACTGAAAAAGATTTTACCTTTTATTTCACAAGTTACTAAGAACATATATGTGGTCAGATAAAAAGTTCAACAGACATCAAATTTTTAAATACTGTAATGTGGTCACATTTGGTAGCATAGGCAAAGCCAAAATAGGAGAAAAGCAAATGTCTTAGCTAGAGGGTCTGTTGCTTATCATAAAAGTGTTACCGAAAATCTGGAATAAAAAACTTATCAACACCAATGGGATGTAGATAAGCAGACACTTCTTTATTGCGGCGCCGGGTGCACGGGGGATATCTCCTCCTAGCGTGCGCACCTTGCACTGAAATCAAACTTCTTATATAGAGCTGACATATGCATATTCATTAGGTATTCATGCATAAATTTCCAAAAATCATTAGCATATTCTCCTCCCATTTCCGATTCTACGCAATCAAAGTTAGAATCATCTAGAAATGAGTCTGGGGTGCAATATAGGTAGGTGGTCTGTGATTCGGTGGTCGCGATCTCCCCCTGCCGGAATTACCTTTTGCTTAAGTTCACGGTTTCTGGCAGGTACCCACAGACCATTACGAAACCGTTATGGTTGGCTTTCCCCATCTTCATTAATCTAGACCTTGATAGCTACATGCATTCCTCTAGTTCTATATAGGTATCATAAATCAATTTACAAATCAACTTGTGCTTTGTACTACATGTTACTACATGTTCTTACTAGATGATTCTGACCGATCCCTTTGGTCCTGGTACAGGACTTTACAGGAGTTCCGTAGCAGCAGTTTCATAGCAGCATGCGTTTACTATACGAGTATACTTTTCATTAAAAGATTTCTTATACTTCTATATTATTAAAATCAACTACTAACTAGTTTATAATTAAAACTATTGATCAAACATTAATTACCAAAAATTCTAAGTATCAGTAACAGCATCGTGGCTGGAAAAATGATCTATAAAAGCTGCTTGCAAATTGTAATAAACGTCTCTGGGATCACATCTACGGAGTCCATGCGTTAACCTGCTGCAGGTGTCCAGAGCTGACGCAAAAAACTAAGAGCTGTGTGTGCAGCTTTGCACAGCAGCCCCTGGGCAGCAAATGGCAGTGCAGGCATCCACAGTGCAACCCAGGAAGGGCACCGCTTTGGTATGAGTTATTTGCCAGAAGGATGAATGGTGGGATGAGCATCCTTGTTCCTCTGGTGAGGACAAGTGGACAGAGGGGTTGGAGGATGTGTGGCAACAGCGTTTCCCTCTGGCCATTAGTGATTCACAAAGCAAAAGGGCCCCCCAGGGGATGCTCCAGCACACTATCTCAGTGCACGATTTTATACAGCCTAAATTGCAAGGTTTAACAAAAACATATCAGCAAAAGCCAGGAGAAAGGCTAGCACGCTGACTATTGTGAATATTGGACTTTGGAGGAAATAATATACATTTAAAACCTAAAGAATTAAAGTGCTTGGAAGTCATCTTGCAAATCCCTATGATTACCCAGCAGCTGAGAGAAGCACAGGGTAATTTATCCTGTGGATACTAAAAGGCTAGAAGCAGAAATTTTCCAGCTACTGCAGCATCCTGTGAAAGTTCTTTTTCCCATGCAGGCTAGCTGAGAAACAGTTTGAGGTTTTTGTAAACTAAGACTTTATCTTGCACCTGTAGCTTGTTATGCAGTCTTGTTTATGGCACACTGGGAAAGTTGTTTTGAAATGGGTGTTGTAGCATTTAGCCAATCACTCTGGGAGGTGGATGGTCAAGCGACCAATTGCCTTGGCCATCCTTGTGAACCATGTTATATATATATACGGATTTGTAATTAATAAACGGCTGATACTGCTGCCAAGGCTGCTGCTGCTGTTGGCGTTGGCATTTTCTCCTGCATCTGAATTCTGTGTCGTTCTTCTCTCCGTCCCCGGCACGACAGCGACATTTGGTGACCCCGACGTGATACAACCGCAACTGAATTTAGAAGGTACGCGCTCCCCCCCGAGGCTCCGGGGACAAAACTCTAGACTGAGAAGATGGGGCAAAGCTCCGTGAAAGAAAGCACGATATTTTCTGCCTTCAAAAATGTGATAACGATCGCGGGAGCTGACATAAGTGATGAAGCTCTCTGTGAATTGCTAAATTGGGCAGCAGAACATGAGTTTGTAGCTGATCCGGACACTGCCCTTAACCCAGAAGCTTGGGAACTGTTAGGGGATAAGTTATTTCATGAGATCATGCTTGGAGATAAGAGCGTACTTGACCTGCTATGTACGTGGTGGTCCCTATACGGTATAATGCGGAAGTGGACAGCAGGAAGAGAAAGAAAAGAATTACCGGGCTCTGACGAATCTGCGGGCGAAGGCTCTGAAGGGGACGATGAGTTATTTGAGGGATCACTGACCCCGGACAGCACAGGCAGCGTACCCGCCGCGTCTCCGCTGCCCTCGGGCACTGAGAGACTCGCGGGGACTGCGCGGAGGTCCTACCCCTCCCCGCGGGATTATGTTCCACCTGAGTACCCCTCACCAGTGGAACAGTTAGCAAAACTAACCGGTCAAAGCAAAGCGTTGGAGCGTCCCCCACCCTCCGCCCCAGCGGCCCCCCCCTCCTCCTCCGCGCTACGGCCGCCCGTACAGCCGGCTGCTTCAGTGCCTGCAGCGGGATCTGTCCTTCCTACGGCTCCGCCATTGCCGCAGTCAGGCACGGCAGCCGGGGTTCTACCGCAACCGGGAGGGGCAGGAGGTATCACGGCGGCCTCGGCTCCGGCGCCTTTGTGTCCCGCGCCAGCATCCGCGCATTTCCCGGAGCAAACGGCGCAGACGCCGGTGGCGGATTTCTCGGCACACCAGCGTACGGCGCTTTTGCGGGAAATACTACAGCAACTAGTGGTGCTGACGGAGGCGGTGAGACAGGCGCCGAGTGCGGCGCCGGCAGCCCCCGCGACGGCGGCCCCGGAAGTGGCACCGAGTGCGGCGCCGGCGGCACCGAGTGCGGCGCTGGCAGCCCCGGCGGCGGCGCCTGCACGGACAGTGATGCCGCCGCAAGCCGCAGCGCCCCAGGCTGCATTGCCGTGCGTGGCTCCGCAACCGTCCACAGCCTCCGCCGCTACACCGCCCGCTGGCCCGGCGCCTGTGCCCTGCCAGCCTTCCTCATCCGTGAGGCCCGACGAGGCAAGCAGTGTTACTGCGGACTCGCTTACTACACTGCGGGAAACTGTGGCGGTGGTCAGACATCGGCAACCAGTAACACAGCTGGCCTACAACCGTCCTTGGACGATTCCCGAATGTAGTGTGACTGTGCGTCCAAAAAATTCAAAGCAGTTTTGGGAATCAGTCAAGAGGCGGGCTCTGGAGGTTGGGGACTGGGATTTAATAGAGAAAGTCGGGATGCCTAAAGATGAAAAGGGACCTGAGCGGGTTATTATAGTGCCTCAAAGTGCTGTGCAGGTAGATCAAGGTGGTAGTGAACCCACAGAGGGTATCATCCAAGCCTTTCCTGTACAGAAAGCTCTTCCTAACTCAGGTCAGTCTGACACACATGAAGTTATCGCTTGGAAAGTGGCCCAAGATTTGCAATCCAAAGTGGCACAATATGGGCTAGGGTCTCCTGAAGTCATGCAGATTATTAGAGTGCTGAATACTGACCTGCTCCCTCCATTTGATATTAAGCATTTAGGTCAGGTGATACGGGGATAGGTATAGGAGTAGGCATAAGACTATATTAGCTATTATTTCTATGGATAGGCATAAGAATAGGCATAAGACTCTGGGAAATACATAGCTCTGTGAAATAGCTCTGTGAATTGTTAGAAGTTATCAAATACTAATCCCTGCTTTGAAACACTAACTACCCGAAAAGAAGGCCGGTAAGAGAGACAAAATAAATGATGGCAAGGTTGTAACTCGTGACCCATAGGGAGAAAAATAGACAAAGAGGAGAGATAAGGACTAACAAGAACTAACATTTGTCTTCAAGGTCTATGAGTCGGTGGTCGCGATCTCCCCCTGCCGGAATTACATTTTGCTTAAGTTCACGGTTTCTGGTAATTACCTCATGGTTTCTTGGCAAGTACCCATAACTCGTTAAGGCTGGCCTTCTTCATTCTCATTAACCCAAACCTTGATAGCTACATGCATTCTTCTAGTTCTATGTAAGTATCATAAATCAATTGGTAGGTCAACTTGTACTTGTTATCTAATTTCTACATGATTCTAACTTATCCCTTTGGTCTTGGTACAGGATTATACAAAGACTTTCATAGCAGCATCTGGTTCGGTACGAGCATACTTTTCATTGAAATATTTCTTATAGCTTTATATTATTAAAATGAATTGCAAACTATATTAATTACAAACTATTGATTAAATTCTGATTACTAAAATTCTAAGTATCAGTAACATTTCCCCCCTTTGAAAGTGTTGAAAACTATTTCAATACTTTCACCACTTTTATCTTTACTGCTTAGCACTTATTCATTATCATTTTCAAAGCTAAGATTCGTTTCAGCATAATTTGGTGGTGAAATTTAGTCTGGTGGAATAGTAGGTAACTCTCTCATGATTCTGCGACTGATTGCAATTCTATTAGCAAACTGTTTCTTCAAACAAGTATATAACAGCATGATCATCAGGAAGACAATTAGCAACAGAAACAGAGTTTTAATCAAAGATTGGATCCCAGAGCTTAGATTCCAGCCCAGCCCTTTGAAAATTTTTCCTATCCAGTCTTCCGACATGTCTTCTCGGATTGATTGTTTCTTTTTCAATTTTTCCTAGCAAATCCTTTAATTAATCCTAATATCAAATTTTCCTCAGGTGTGTGTTTGGGAATTTCAATCACTTGTTCTGTTTCTAATTGTCTTTTGTTCCTACTCACCAAGTCAGCCCACGGTTTCACCAGTACTACCTTCCAGCATAAGATCCAAAGAACAATCAAAAACGGATATGAGAAATCAGACATGTTTCAAAGTCAGTTTCAAAGTCTCTGGGTCATGATTCACAATTTTCCAGGGTGCTGGTGCTTTCTTCACTCAGTTGTAATGTATCCAGGCTGTAGATTCTGCAGTCTTGACTGCTGTGAAGGTTGTCAACAGTATCTGGAAAGGTCCTTTCCAGCGCTCTTGCAGAGGTTCAGAAGTCCACGTCTTTACGTAGACATAATCTCCTGGTTGGAAATCATGCACTGGAGTGTCTAAAGATAAAGGTCGATTCCAAATCACAGCACTCCGAATTGCAGCCAAGGTTTTCCCTAGAGAAAGCAAATAGTTATATACATCTTGTTTTCCTTTTACATGCATATCTGGATTTGGTTCCAGGGACTCATAAGGTTTTCCATACAACAATTCATAAGGACTGATAGAGGTTCCACTCTTTGGCTGTACTCTGATTCGAAGTAATGCCAAAGGTAATACTTGAGGCCGTTTTAAATTTGTTTCTTGACAAATTTTACTTATTTGTCTCTTTATAGTCTGATTCATTCTTTCTACCTTTCCACTGGATTGTGGCCTCCAGGATGCATGTAAGTCCCAGGCAATGCCCAGTACTTTGTTAACGCTTTGGACTACTTCAGCAACAAAGTGTGGACCTCTGTCAGATGAAATTGCAATTGGAACTCCAAATCTTGGAATTATTTCTTGTAGTAACCATTTTACTACTTCTTTCGCTTGTGTGGTGCGACAGGGAAGGGCTTCAGGCCATCCTGTAAAAGTATCAACCCCCACCAGGATGTACCGGTACCCATTCTGTCTAGGTAATTCTGAGAAATCTACTTGCCAATAATCTCCAGGTTCTGTACCAGATTTTAACTTACCCATTTGGGCTCTTTTCTTGATTACTGGATTATTTTTCAAACATATTTCACATTTTGCAGTTATCAATTTAGCTAATCCTAACATTTTAACTGATACTACCTGTTTCTGTAAAGAAGTTACCAAAGCTTCTACTCCCCAGTGACATTCTTGATGCTTTGTTTGAATTATGTCTCTCATCAAAATAGGTGGAATTACTACTTGTTGACTAGGGGTTACCCACCATCCAGCTAAGTTTTTCTTAGCATTTAATAATTGGCCTAACTTATCATCTTCCTCTGAATATTTTGGATTTTCCCTAGGAAGGGCTACTGTTTTGGAGGGAATTAATGCCATTTGGAACACTTGGTTCTTTGCTACTTTCTTTGCTGTTCTGTCAGCTAAATTATTTCCAACAATTTCTTTTGTGTTTCCAATTTGGTGTGCTTTACAGTGCATGATTGCTACTTGTTCTGGTTTCTGAACTGCTTGCAGTAATTGTAAAATTTCATTCTGATGCTTAATGTTTGATCCTTGAGAGGACAATAATCCTCTTTCTTTCCACAGAACTCCATGGACATGCACTACTCCAAAGGCATACTTGGAGTCGGTCCAAATGTTCACTTTTTCCTTTCACTTAATTCTAGGGCTCGAATCAAAGCAATAAGTTCTGCTTTTTGGGCGGATGTGGTGCTGGTCAATGCTCTGGCTTCTATAACTGTGGTGTCTGTTGTTACCGCATATCCAGCGTATCGGACTCCTTGTTCCATAAAGCTGCTGCCATCTGTATACAATTCCCAGTCTGGTCGCTCCAGTGGTACATCTTTCAAATCTTCACGACTGGAATAAACATACTCGATAGTAGCCAAACAATCATGTTCCAGTTGTCCTTCTTCCTGTGTAGAACTTAAAAACACTGCAGGATTTACCAGGTTAGTTGTTCTTAGAATCACATCATCCTGTTCGGTTAGTACCACTTGGTATTTTATCATCCGGCTTGGGGATAACCAATGACCCCCCTTTTGTTCTAAAACAGTTATCACCATGTGTGGGACATAGACCGTTATTGTCCTTCTCAAAGTCAGTTTGCGAGCTTCCTGTATCAGCAGCACTGTTGCTGCCACCGCTCGCAGGCAACTTGGCCATCCTTTACTCACTGTGTTCAATTGTTTGGAGAAGTATCCAACAGGTCGTTTCCAACTGCCCATCTTCTGGGTCAGCACTCCCAGTGCAAGGTGTTGCCTTTCATGGACAAACAACTGAAAGTCCTTAGTCAAGTCTGGAAGTCCTAAAGCAGGTGCTGACATCAAAGCACGTTTTAATTCGATAAAAGCTTTTTGTTGATCTGGTCCCCACACAAAAGGAGAAATCTTCTGGGCTTCATACAAAGGTTTAGCAATCAGCCCGTAATTCATGATCCAAAGGCGACACCACCCGGCCATTCCCAAGAATGCTCTGAGTTCATGAATATTTTCTGGGTCAGGTATATTGCAAATAGCTTCTTTTCAACTTTTTCCCAACTGTCGCTGCCCTTTAGAAATTTCAAAGCCCAGATATATTACAGTCTGGCAAGCTATTTGGGCCTTTTTCTTAGATATTTTGTACCCATTTAGTCCCAGAAAATTCAAAAGATCTATTGTTACCTGGATACAAGTTGACTTCTCCTCTGTAGCAATCAGTATATCATCCACATATTGTAGCAGTAGATGTCCAGGCCTTGGTTTTTCTTGTTTCCATATCTCGAGTTCTCTGGCCAACTGATTCCCGAAGATCGTTGGACTGTTTTTAAATCCTTGGGGCAGCCTTGTCCATGTTAACTGCATCTTTCGTCCAGTCTGTGGATTCTCCCACTCAAAAGCAAACAGTTTTCTATTTTCTTTCTCCAAGGGTATACAAAAGAAAGCATCTTTTAAATCAAGCACTGTAAACCACTGATAGGTCTCTCTTAACGAGGTCAGTAATGTATACGGGTTTGCTACTACTGGGTAAATATCTTTGACTATTTGATTCACTGCTCTTAAATCCTGTACCAGCCGGTATTCTCCGGACGGTTTTCTGACTGGTAAGATAGGAGTATTGTATTCAGATTCACATTCCTCTAAAATCTTATACTTCAAGAACTTGTCAATTAATTTCTTCAATTCTTGTCTGATTTCTGGTTTAATTGGATATTGTTTCAATTTAACTGGTTTTGCCCCTTCTTTTAATTCTACTTTAACAGGCTCTGCCAGTTTTGATTTGCCAGGGATATCTGTTTCCCATACTGTGGGAATCACAGCAAAATCTACATCCGAAGGAATTTCTTGTACTTCGGTTGTTTCCTGAATCATCAGAATTTCACCTGTTTTTGATTCCGGTATTTTTAAGAAAATTTCTCCTTCTTCAAAACTAATCTGAGCATTTAATTTAGACAATAAATCTCTTCCTAATAAGGGTACTGGACATTCAGGTACATACAAAAATTCATGGGTAATTATCTTTTTCCCAAATTTTAAATCCAGGGGTTTCAGGAATGGTCTGCTTTCCTCTTTCCCTGTGGCCCCTATAATATTTGCTGGTTTTGTTCCAATTTTTCCTTTACAGGTGTTTAATACTGAAAACGTTGCTCCAGTATCCACTAAAAATATAACTTCTTTTTCTCCCAGCTTAATTACAACCAGAGGCTCAGCTGGGTTCCCCTCCGGTCCCCTTCAGTCATCTAGCATCATGATTTTAGCCATTTCTTGCTGAGCATTTCCCTTTCTAGTGCAGTCTCTTTTCCAATGTCCCTCTTCCTTGCACAAAGCACACTGATTCATTCCTAGGGGAGTGTTAAAATTCCTGCCACCACCGTTCACAAATCCTCCTCTTCCACCGAATCCTGAACCTCTTCCTCTGCCTTATCCTCTATTCACTGTTCCTGTCATGACTGCTAGCAGCCTGTTTTCCCGAGACTTTCTTTCCTCCTGTTCTCTATTGTTATACAGCTTCCAGGCTGCTTCCATCATCTTATTCAAACTCCTGGAGTCTTCTCCCTCTAATTTCTGAAGTTTCTTTCTTATGTCTGGTGCTGATTGTCCCATAAAAATCAAAGCCAATTGCATTTGTGCTGCCTCAGTTTCCACCTTTAAATCAGTATATTTCCTGGCAGCTTCCTTCAATCTCTCCAGAAACACTGAGGGAGATTCATTTTTATCCTGCCTTACTTCATATAATTTAGACCAATTCAAAGATTTAGGCATAGCATGTTTAATTCCGTATAAAATCCATTTCTGATACCGACTCAGTCTCTGTCTGTGCTCTGCATTATTTGGATCCCACTGCGGATCCCCAGATGGAAAATTCTGTTCCAAAGTTCCAGTCATATTTTCATTCAGAACTGCCGCTTCAGCCTGTGCTCTACCTGCTTTCAACACCATTTGCTTTTCTATATCATCCAATAAATTATCTAAAACCACCTGCAAATCACTCCAGTCTGGGTCCTGCGTTCTAATTATAGTATCCACCACTCTTCCTACTCTTTCAGGATCTTCTCTATAAAGTCCGGCTGCCTGTTTCCAAGCCATCAAATCAGTAACTGAAAAAGGCACCTTTACATACACCGGCCCATCGTTGCCAACTCCCTGCCGCAGGGGAGCTGTTGTGTGTGTCTGCTGCCGAGTTCTCCGAGAAACAGGAGTATGAATTACAATCTCAGAGGGACCCTCCTCGGCATCCTCAATGCCACTGCTTTCTGGTTCTTGCATCTGTTCCCGATATTCTCGACCCCGATTTCTTTCTCTCCTAGGAGGAGATATGTCTAATTCTGGTCCCTCATCAGCTTCAGGAATAATCCTCTTTTTCAAACAATCCTTTCCAATATCACATGTTGTACAACACTTTTTCTCCTTTTTATTCCCTGTAGCAACAGCCAATATCAGACCATTTCCATCAATCAGTCTGCACTCCTTCTGCCAATCTTTTCTTTGCCTTAAATAGAAAAACAAATCTACATAAGGTATTTCATCCCATTTCTCTTCCCTTCTACAAAACAGTATTAACTGAAAAATAGTGTTATAATTCAAAGTACCATTCACAGGCCATACTTCTTGATCTTCTAACGTGTATAACGGCCACCAATGATTACAATATTGAATCATTTTGTTCTTTCGCAAATCATCTCCTATATCTCCCCAATGTGCTAATAAGCATCCTAACGGAGAAGTTTTCAGGATTTTGTCATTTGTAGCCAAATTACTCGCACTTTTACTTTTAAACAAACAAGTTAACTTAGATGCCATGATATAATTGTTTTACAGTACAATATACAATCACTCAAATCTGTCGCTTTGTTCTTCTCCGACTGCACCCCTCGCGGAATAGCAGGACCACGGATCCGAACTCTGCACTCGCTTTGTGTTCAGTTGCACGTCTCTTTCTCACAGTCACACTCACACAGTTCTGCAATTATTACTTTGAATACAAGTATGTAACACAATAAACACAAAACTCAGCGCCTCAGTACCCAGTCAAGACAATTCCACAATATAGCACACAAGAAAACTTCTAACTTACGTTAGAGGCACAACTTATAGAACACTATAGCTAGCATATAGGTTCCAAGTCTCCGCTATGTCCAACCCTGCAATAGCTTTCGCTTATGGCTTACGGGCAGACGCCCAGGCTTCCACTCCACGAGGATCCTCTGCCCAACCCTGCGCAGCTTTCATCGCGACTGACAGGCAGGCTACAGCGAGGGGACTCGAACCCACTCACAACAGTGGGACTCGAACCCACTTTCCAGAGGCGGGACTCGAACCCCCTCTATGTGGTGGGACTCGAACCCACTCACAACGGTGGGACTCGAACCCACTCGTTTAAAACAAAAGAAGTGTCTTACCCAAAATCCAGGGGACGTTGCGAAGAACCTTACGGATCGGGGATCGATGGGTGTCCCTGAGAAATCCTCGGTGCCGGCTGGAACCGATCAGGTCCCCGACTCCTCCGGTCTCCTTCAGCGAGGTCCCATCTGGGTCGCCAAAACTGTTACCGAAAATCCGGAATAAAAAACTTATCAACACCAATGGGATGTAGATAAGCAGACACTTCTTTATTGCGGCGCCGGGTGCACGGGGGATATCTCCTCCTAGCGTGCGCACCTTGCACCAAAATTAAACTTCTTATATAGAGCTTACACATGCATAAACAAATTATTTCCCGAAAATCATTAGCATATTCTTCCCCTATTTCCGATTCTGTGCAATAAAATTTAGGATCATCTGGAAATGAGTCTGGGGTATAATATGGGTAGGTGGTCTATGAGTCGGTGGTCGCGATCTCCCCCTGCCAGAATTACATTTTGCTTAAGTTCACGGTTTCTGGTAATTACCTCATGGTTTCTTGGCAAGTACCCATAACTCGTTAAGGCTGGCCTTCTTCATTCTCATTAACCCAAACCTTGATAGCTACATGCATTCTTCTAGTTCTATGTAAGTATCATAAATCAATTGGTAGGTCAACTTGTACTTGTTATCTAATTTCTACATGATTCTAACTTATCCCTTTGGTCTTGGTACAGGATTATACAAAGACTTTCATAGCAGCATCTGGTTCGGTACGAGCATACTTTTCATTGAAATATTTCTTATAGCTTTATATTATTAAAATGAATTGCAAACTATATTAATTACAAACTATTGATTAAATTCTGATTACTAAAATTCTAAGTATCAGTAACACTGCCAACAGCTTCAGGGCACAGGAGGCGCGCACCAAGAGGAGGGGAGGTGGAAGCTCCGGTGGTCCCACAGAGAGGTGGAGGTGCCCGACTCCGAGCTGTGCTCTCCGGGACATCCAGCCCCTCTGCGCTTGGATCTGCTCGCTCAAACAAGCTGGAAATGGTGTGCGAGCCCAGTCCAGCCACGAGCTGATGAGGAGCTCAGGGGAGTGGAGAGCAGACCGAAGACCTTCAGAGCCATCCAAAACCTCCTGCCCTGGAGTCAGCCTGCAGGTGGGTGCTGGCTGTCTAAAAAGTGCCCGAGTGCTGTGACTTTTCCATCATTCCTTCTGCTGCTTTATCCTCTTCAGGCAGTCTCTGAGTCTTGCAATTTCCACTTTCAACAGGGAATCCTGCTTCTCCTCCTGTTGGTTTTTGGAGACATGCTGGTATCCAGCCAGCCGGAGAGAGAAAAGATGGAGACCTTGCCAACGAGGTGGAGGAGATGAGTGGAAGAGGTGAGGTTTGGAAGGGGAGAGGGAACTGTCCTCTGTTGAGGGGAGAAAGGCATCCTGTTTCTGCTGTGGAAGAGCTCTTTAGGGTCAAAGCAATCAGGGGCTTGTCATGGGGTTGACACTTGGTGGCTGCAACACCCTCAGCTGATTCCTTGTGCTGGAGACCCACCACCAACACCAGAGACACCTGAGCTGCCATCCGTGGCTCCCTCTGCTGTCCACAGAGAGAAACAGGAATCTGGGGTCTTGGGGTAACGTCTGTTGCACTGGTTTGTGCCCAGATGTGCCCGTTTTACTCTTGCAGCACTGGAGACAGCCAGGCTCAGGTCCAGGCGCCTGCACGGCAGATGTGCACCCATCCACTCAAGTGCATCCTCCTCCAGCAAACTGGGGTCCCCTTGGCCAGGGAATCGCATGGAAGCTCGTGGATCAGGAGCAGGGGCAGGATCAGGGCAACGTTGAGGCTGGGGTAGGCCGTACAAGGATAACATCGTCCACCTCACACCGGACATCTGCTGGGCAGGGGAAAGGAAATCACCCTGTCCCTTCCCTTGCTGGGGTGGGTGCAGCCCTGAGGCACCCTGGGGCTGCCTGTCCTGAGCAGCTTCTCCTCCTCTGTCCCCAGCCAATGTGATCCTGGACCCCGACACCGCCAACCCCTTCCTCATCCTGGCTGGCGACCAGAGAGGCGTGGGACGGGGCGACGAGTGGACCTCGCTGCCCAACAACCCTGAGCGGTTCGACATGGAGCCGTGCGTGATGGGCAGCCAGGGCTTCGCCACGGGCAGGCACTGCTGGCAGGTGGAGGTGGCCGAGGGAGGGACTGGTGGGCTGTGGGGGTGGCCCGGGAGTCTGTCAGGAGGAAGGGGGTCCTCAGTTTACGCCCCAGGAAGGGATCTGGGCCGTGGGGCAGTGGTTTGGACAATACCATGCTTTCACCGACCCTGACTGGACCCCCCTGCCCTTGCCTGCCTCCCCAGGGTCATCCAGGTCTGCCTGGACTTTGCAGGCGGGCAAGTAGCATTTGTTGACGCTGAAAACAAAGCCCGATCTTTGCTTTCTGCCTGGCTTCATGTCGCAGGGAGAGGCTACACCCGTGGCTGTGGGTGGGGATGGGCTCGTGGCTCAAGCTGTGCCCTTGACACGGAGGGAGCGTGGGTGGCAGGGGAGGACTGGAAAGGTGAACACCATCACCTTGGGTCACGGTGCTGGGAACTGGGAGCGTCCTGCCAGCTTGTGCTCGCGTGGTTCCTCTGGCCACCAAGTGGGAGCACTGGCAGGGCTTGGAGAGGGACACCACCAAAGAGTCTCCTTCATGCCCTCCACCCCACAGCTGGGACTGAAGAGACAACAGGGATCACAGAGGTTCGGTGCATGCAGGAGCTCCGTGCCGGGTGGTGGCCCCAGGGCGAGTGCCGGGGCACTGTGGAGCTACTGTGTACAAGGCCATGGAAAATACAGCAGGTTCAGACTCCTTAAAAGGTGCTGGAGTAGTGTCGCTGGCTTTTTTCAATTAAGCTTAATCATTAAGTTCAAAACCAGCCAAACGTAGCTGGATGCTGGAGCTCATGATAACGCTTATCTTCTCACACGTCCAAGGCCTCTCCTTGCCTTGTTCCCAGTTCTCTGACATGTGCATTAAGCACATTTCTTACAGCAGAGCACTGGCAAAAGCCATAGGGGCAGCCGGAGAGGCAAGAAACTGAGAAGTGTCTGAAGTCCACAGGCGAGCCAGTTCCCACAGATCTGCTGTTCTCCCATCCTCCCGCATCAAGGTCTCCTTTTCCTCACAGAAAGTAGACTCGACTCATTCAGGTGGAAGGGACCTACAACAATCATCTAGTCCAGCTGCCCGACCAACTCAGGGCTAATGAAAAATTAGAAGCTCGTTGTTAAGGGCATTGTCCAAACACCTCTCCAACACTGACAGGCCTGGAGCATCGACCACCTCTCCAGGAAGCCTGTTCCAGTGTTTGAACATCCTCTTGGTAAAGACCTGCTTCTGAATGCCAAGTCTGACCCTCCCCGGCGCAGCTTTGAACCATCCCCACGCATTCTGGCCCTGGATCCCAGGGAGAAGAGCACCTCCCTCTCCACGTCTCCTCCTACGAAGCTGCAGAGAGCAATGAGGTCGCCCCTCAGCCTCCTTTTCCTCAAATGAGACAAACCCAGAGTGCTCAGGCTCAGCTGCTCCTCAGAGGACATCCCTTCCAGATCTGCTCCGGAGAACTGGCATTTTGGGGGAAATGACATTCCAAGGACATGCTAGACCTGGAAAAGGGTGGGGGTCCCCGTTCCCAGGGGCCCTTGCTTTGTCCCTCCTGCTAACTCCTGCTCTTAGGAGAAGAGAAGGTGAAGGGGAACATTACCTGGGTTCAGCCGAGATTTCGTCTTCTCCGGCCATGTTGCTGGTTGGACCTTCTTAGTGCCAACTCAGTTGTCACCTTTGTGGTGGCAGCTGGGCACAGGCACAGCATTGGGTCTCCCTGGTCTACTCCAGTAGTTGGGAAGAGTCGTGGCTCTGGGTATATCCCACCCTGGCACTAAGGGATGGGCTCATCAACCTCTCTGGCACTGCAGGGGCACAGGGGACATCCCACTGCACTGGGCTCTGCACATCTGTGGGACCAGCAATCCAGCAGAGGGGCCTGTCCAAGGAGCCGATCCCAAAACTCCCGCTCCGGACAGTGCACAGAAAGGGGCGAATCCTGGTAAGAACGGACGAGGTCTCCGAGTGGCTGCCCACACCTTGATGCCAGCATGTCCTCAGCTCCTGGTGCCAAAGCTGATGTTGCAGGGGAGAGCTTACCTCTGCAGGGCTGCGGCTCTGCCTTTCCACGAGCACACTGGGAGGAAGGCAAGATCCCATAGCCGGAGCCGAAGGCAGCTGGGTACGGGTTCTGCAAGAGCTGGAATCAACCCTGCGGCAGCACCACAGCCAGACCCAGCAGGTCACCGTGGGCTTCTGGCCACAGAGCAAGGGGAAGGGGTGGGCTTCACCCTGGAGCGAGCTGTGACTTTCACAGCTGCTTTTCCAGAGGTTTTGTTCAGCGTCCTCGGCAGAGTCCTGTATGCGCAGCGCTTCCCTTCACCGTTCTTTGAGCCCCTTCCCTTCGCTCCAGCCCCCGACCTCCCTTTCACAGTTGGCTTTTTCCACAGAAGTGGATGGAGCCAACGCCTTTGGAGCCCTTCTCATTGCAGCGAGGTCTTGTGGGATGGGATTTAGTTTCACAGCTGTCTGAACTTTGGTTATTTATTGGGCATTTATAGAACTTTGGTTATTCGTATTTTTCGCTTCTCCCACGCAGTGCCACAAGTCCTGGGAGTTCTGCAAATCAGCGGGTCTCAAACCAGCAATTCCTTCAGCCTCTTCCTAAACTCCAGCAAATTCCTGGTGTTAGTTCTTTGGCTGGAGAAGATCTAAATCTCTAAACTTTCTTTCCAAAGAGCCTCATCGCAACCAGAGAAACAAATTGAATAGTCGAACATTGAAGAATTATCGGGTACGCTAATCTGTTAAAAAGCAGTGACTGTAATTCCACCCACAAAATTGGTTGGAGATGTAAATCCTACTAGCACCTCCCAGAAAGAGGAATATTTACTCGTGTTTTCTCAAGCTAACACAAGAATCAAATCAGGCCAACCATCGGGACTGACCCACGGAGGCTGCCCAGGCTTCAGGGCTACAAAGCATGCCCCAGGTGAGCTGAGCAAGGTTTCAGCCTCCTCACCCACCTGCCTACTTCCTCAAGAGAAAACACTCCATCGATCGGCCCTCCAGTGCCGCTGCTATGGCCCTCAGTCCCGCTCATGGCTCCTGTAAATAAGGTATGTCCCCAGAAATGGCCATTCGTCACCCAGAGCCCTGCTCTGAGCCTCTTCCATTGTGGTAGGACCAAGGTTGGGGAAGCCCATGGATCTCTGCTCCCAGCAAGGCAATTCCTGCTGTCTGCGGGCAGGCAGGAGCTCAACAGCCCCTGAGGCTCATGGCAGAAGGTTCGTAGATGGCAATGGCAGAAGATCTGTAAGCAGATGGTGGTCTCCAAAGACTAGCCAGATGGGGATGCAGCAGGCAGGGTGGCCACAGCAGACCCTCCTGGGAGGGACACATCTCCTCAGGTCTCAGGACACAGTTTGAGCTGGAACCCCTTACCCACCCGGAACCAGGGGTGGCTTCGCTCCCTTGCAAAACATGGCTTGAGGCAGCCGTGAAAAGCATCCATGGCTTTTACTTTGTGGTGTGGAACATGACTGTGCTTCCCGGGGTGCCTATCGCGCACCAACAGCTGGACACAACCATTCAGTCTCCTGACTCTGAAGGCCAAGGATCAACCTTTCTTCACCCTCCCCAAACAAAACCTCCTCCCAGCACCTACCAGATAGTCCTGGCAGATCCATCGCTCCTTCCTTTCCCAGTTCTTCGCTTCTCCTCTCTCTCTCCTCAGGCTCTCCAGCTGTGACTGCGTTTGCTCCTGGAAGAAGAGCCACCCTTTCGGAGCTCCCACCCACGCTCTTTGTGTCCATAAAATAGTCTGTTCCCTGGGTTGGCCGTAAGCAGCCTCTGGCACAGAGTCAGCCCCTGGACCTGCGGGTCCAAACGCTCACAGGGGTCGGTGCGACTGTGAGAAGCGATGAGGGAACAGGCAGGGGAAGGGACTGGGGAGGGACCAGGGAGGAAGAGGCAGAAAGGGCTGTAAACGGGACTGGTCATGGGTAAACCAGAGCTGGTCAGTGCGCTCGTCCGACCCAGCCCCGTGCCTGCTCACCGCCGTCTGTCCTACCTTCCCATTAAATCCTGTCTTAACTACCTGTTTGCAACATCCATCTGTAGCCCGTGGGCGCTGCAAGGACAAAGTGCCAGTTATGGGGGGACCAGCATGAGTGGATTTGGTGGCAGCTACTGCGGTCAGATGGGGGGTGCCGGCACCCCAGGGCTGTGGTCTCAGCTCCTGGAGTCAGTGGGGTCTGCGGACAGATGCAAAAAGCGACGCAGGACAGGGACTGCACGCACAGTCCTCGCACGTCATGACACAGCGCCTCGGTGAAAGGTGTGACCAGCGTGGAGAAGGCAGCCGTCCCACGTCAACACGAAGAACGGCCCAGGAAGGAGCGCGGAGGCGTCCCGGCAGCCTCACCTCGTCCCCCCCGGGTTGCCAGCTGCTTCAGCCTCTCCACGATGTCGCCCAGCAGCCGGTGGGGCCAGAGGCTGCGGCCGGAGAAGGTCTCCCGGCACTGGGGGCAGGAGGGGACGGCGGCCCGGGCCCAGCACTGGGAGATGCAGGCTCGGCAGAAGTCGTGCCCGCAGTCCAGCATCACCGGAGCGCAGAAAGAAGTCCAGGGAAATGGAGCAAATTGCCTCCTGCAGCTCCTCCGCTGCCGCCATGGCCGGGGCACCGGGCACGGGCGCTCGTGCTGTTCCGCTTTCGGTATCGGGAAGGGAGCGAGTGCGGCGGGACAGGACCCTCCGTGGCTGTGAGACCCTCAGGCAGCTGCAGGTCCCCGGGGTGGCTCTGGGACCCCCCAGCTGCAGAACCCCGCGTGGCCCAGCACGGCCAGAGCAAGGGGAACGCAGCCCCTGACTCTCCTGCCCCCCTGCCCTGATTTAAATTGCAGGCGGGTCCGGTGTGCGGATCCGGCTGCCTGTCGGCCAGAGCAGCCCTGCTGTCCTTGGCAGGATTTTCCCTCCGTCGGTCCCCCCGCTAACGCTCCCCCAAACCCCCTTTCTCCAGACCAGCCCCCCTTCCCCGTTCCTCCCACATCTGCATTGCCCCAGTGGTTTGCTTTTTCCCCCCTCGCCTTTTCCTCGTTTGTGGGTCAGACAGTGGCACAGAGGACGTTTCCTCCCGTTTTCATCACGTACGTCACGACGCTCCGTGTTCACAAGCCGGCGGCAGACAGGACTCCCCCACAGCGCTCGCGGCTCGTTTCAGATCTGCTGCATCTTTCAGCAACGTTTCCCCAGGTGCCACGCAGTGGGTCATGGCAGGGATTGCTCTCCGGCCAGACTGATCCCGGGATTGGGGTTTTCAGCGTGTTGTTCCACCTCCACGTTTGTTTTGACCTCAGGCAGATGGATTTCTCAACAGATTGGTGCCCTGGATCCTCTTCACTGGAATTTTGCGGTTTGGAGGGCGAGAAAAGGTTTAATGGGTTCCTTTTTGCTGTGCCCCCAGAAAAAATAAAACCATAATCAACTCGTTGGCAGCTGAGTTGCACAATTGCAGCATTTTGGTGAGAAATGTAACAATTTCATGCAAGATCGCAGCATGAAGACTCGCGGGAGTTTCAATTCAGCTCTTTTCTTGTGCAGGTAGGAACACAGAGGTCCCACAGAGGTTACCTTCTGCCTCCTCTTCTTGGGACCTGCGCTACGAGGCAGGGCTGGAACCGCCTTCCAGCTGCTTGCCTGAGGTCATGGGAACTGAGAGGCAATTTATGGGTTTGCAGAAAAAGGGCCTGGCAAAACCTTTGGATTCAGCGCAAGGAGGGGCACAAGAAAGAAGGTGGAGCACAGATCTGTCTTCATTTGGACTTCACAGCTATTTCTCACCCTCTCGGCAGCCCAGGCCAAACATGAGCCCAACGACACGGCTGTGCCGGCTGTGCCGACGGCGGAGCGTTAACGGCAAAAGGACGGGACGCCAGCTGCCATGGGTTAGGCTGACCCTCCCACACAGCCAGTCACTCACCCTCCCCCAGCCCCAGGAATGAGGGAGAGAATTAAGGAGAAACAGGAAACCTGTGGGTTGAGATAAGAACAATTTAATACAGATGATTTAATACACAGAGTAGATGCTCACCACCCCCTCGTATGCGAAGCCCGTCTCGTCCCGAAGCTGCAATCCCGGATGAACGCGAGGCCCCGAAATAGAGAGGGGCAGAGAGAGAGAGAGAGAGAGTACTCCGAGAGTGAGAGTATTGGGAGAGAGAGGAAAAAAAAAGGCAAAAGAGCAAAAGCGGTGAAAGAGCCAAAGCCAAAAGCCCTTATGTCCGGCTGTCCCTCACTTTTATACTGGGCATGACGCTGCATGATATGGAATACTAATTGGCCAGTTTGGCCTCAATCTTAAGTTCCACCACAAATCACAAGGGGAATCGTGTCCCCCTTGTCCCAACTATGCTCCCCCCTTATCCCACCGTGCTTCTGCACTCTGGCACATTGAAAAGTCCTTGGAGTCTCACGTCCAACCACAAACATCAGCTTGCTATCAGCATTCTTCTCAGAGTGAGCCTCTGAGTAAAACCAAAACACGGAGCTCTTCTAGCTGTTCAAAAGAAGAGCTAACTGTCCCAGCTAAAACTAGGACACCAGCCTAAGCTGGGAAGGAAACCTCGTCCAGCAGAGCTCCCAACATGTCACCCCAGGAGACACCAAGCCCTCGCACTACAAATCTGTCTTGCTCCACACACCAGGCACAGGCTCAGGGGATCACAGACGAGGCGGCTGCAGTTTTGGGCGTGCAGGGACTACGGACCAGGAGAAGGTGGACCGAGTGTCCCAAACACACGGGGAAGATGGGACAGCTGCAGAGCAGGGAGCAGAAGTCAGTGTGTACCATCTGACACCAAACACCCCACCCCTGACATGTCAGTTTGTTGGTGCCAACCCCATCGCTGGGGTCCTGTAGAGCACAAACAGCCCCAGCATCTCATCAGGGATGAGCCAGGACCCCGCACAGCTCAGCTGGAGGAACTTGTTCTTTCTCCCCTTGGAAAACAGCATTTAAAGCAAAAAGCACTTGCACCTACAGCCCCCGAGGGCCACCTGAAGGGGCCAGGGCCACCCCGGCCCCTGGAATCCTCTCCCTTTCCAGGAGGAGCTGGGGCGGCAGTTAGGGGAGGGGCGGAACACAGGGAGCCCCAACATTCCATCCCGGATACCCAGAGAGTCCTTAGCGCCCAACTGCCAGAACGGACCATGGCGTGGTCAGCAGCGCAGCTCTCTGCGTGGGGCTCCCCAGCCCAGCCTGGCGCCGTGGCTGTTTCAGCCTTTTGGGCCACCAGAGATGTTGCCCCCCCGAGGTAAGGACCCACCCTGCAGCCCGGGGACGCTCCTGGGGCCAGAGCGGAGGTGCCATCTCATGGCTCCTGTCTCTCTTCCAGCCTCAGCCACCCTGTGCCACCTGAAGTTCAGCCAGGATGGTGCCAACAGCATCCCCATGGCTGGGGACATTGGTGCCACCAGCATCCCCATGGCTGGGGACATTGGTGCCACCAGCATCCCCATGGCTGGGGACACCGGTAGCACCAGCACAGCCGACTCACCCTGTGACTTCCCTTCCCTGGACCTACCGGACGAGCTGCTGTACCCTGGCTACACCATCCCCGACACCACCAATGGCACCCGCAGCCTGGGGGAAATATACCTGGGGGTGGAGGCGGAGGAGCTGTGGGGGGATGCAGGCTGGGACCTGCCACCGTCCCAGCCTCCCACAGCAGAACGGTGGGGGATGAAGCGGGGGGCGAGCAGCTGGCCAGAGCCCCCCAGCAAGCGCAGGGCTCTGGCAGCAGCCAGATTTCTCAGGATGAAGGCCCAGGAGCTGGGGGCCAGCCAGGATGGTGCCACCAGGGTCCCCAGGCATGGGGACGCTGGTGGCACCAGCGCAGCCATCTCACCCTGCGACTGCCAGTTACTGGAACTGCTTGACGAACTGCTCCACCTTGATTACACCATCCCGGAGACCACCAACGGCACCCAGAGCCTGGAAGAAATCCTGGGGATTGACACCATGGAGCTGTGGGGGGACACAGGATGGGACCTGCCACTGTCCCAGCATGACGCGACGGAGCAGCGGGGGAAGAAGCGGGGGGCAAGCACCTGGGCAGAGCCCCCCAGCAAGCGCAGGGCTCTGGCGGGCAGCATGGGGGTGGCCGGGGGGGGATTAGAGGGAGATGGGGGGCCTCGGGGGTGGGAGGGGACGAGGGGTGGGGGGTTTTGAGGTGGGTGGAGGGGGGTTAAACTATGTTTCATGGGATCTTTGCTGTTGTGTTTTCTTCCATTAAATGTTATTTTTCCAGAACCCGCGCCGTGCCTGTGTGGGAGGGGCAGGGAGCGCAGGGGGGCACCGGGAAAGGGCACCCAAGAGGTGCCAAAGCCCCGCCGAGCCCCACATCAGAGCCGGCGAGCCCCGAAGGGCACCGAGCCGCCCCCAGGGCTGAGGCCACGGCCAGCGGGGCAGGCCACGGCGGGGGGAGTCCCCTGGCCCCTTCCCCAGGGGGAGCCAGGACAGACGGGTCCCTGCAGGACCCACGGACACCGCCCCAGCTCCCGCCACTCTCTCTGCTCCGGAGCCCGGCTTTGCCTCACGGCCCCCCGCAAAATAATCCCAAATCTCTCCAAGATCCGGCTCGGCCCCCCTCGGCTCCGCCCGTTTCCGCTCGGCTCCCGCTCGGCCCCCGCCCGGCCTCCCGCTCGGCCCCGCTCGGCTCCGCTCGGCTCCGCCCGGTTCCTCTCGGCTTCCCGCTCGGCTCCGCTCGGGCCCCCGCCCGGCTCCGCTCGCTCCGCCCGGCTTCCCGCTCGGCTCCGCTCGGCCCCGCCCGGCTCCCGCTCGGCCCCGCTCGGCTCCGCTCGGCCCCCGCCCGGCTCCAGCTCGGCCCCGCTCGGCTTTCGTTCGGCTACGCTCGGGCCCGCCCGCCGCTGGGAGGGGCTCTGGCCTCACCGGGCCTTTTCCAGCCGCCCGCAGAGTCGAGCCCCCGTCACGTGCTCCGTCCCCGCCCGTGCGTCATCCCCGCGGCGCGGCAGTATGGCGCGGCGGGGCGCTCCCGTGCGGGGGGTCAGCAGCAGCCCCCGCCGCGCCGTGCCCGCGCCACCCCCCACAGCGGTCCCTGGCCGCAGAGCCCCTCCGAGCCGGCCTGTGCCAGCGCTGCCCCGCCGGGCCCCTGTCCAGCGCCAGGCAGCGGAGCGCTCCGGCCGCAGGCTCCTGGCGCGCTGCTTTTGTGTGGAACCGGGGGCTTTCAGCGCTGCGACAAAGCGGAGCGGGGCCGCTTCCCAAATTCCCCGCCAGCAGGAGCGAGGCCGTCGCCCCCGGGCACACGAAGAGCTGCCGGGAGAACAGAGAGGTGGGACGCAAAGCCCGGCACCTGCTGCCCCCCAGACACCAGCTGCGCAATGGAGGCAGCACTCGCCCTGCAAACATCTGCCCCTGAGACCCGCTGGCAGCACGACAGGCCTGGGCAAGCAGCGCCTGTGAGGAGCCGGGCCTCTGCCCTCGTCCTACTCCGCAGCCCGGCCACCCGCAGCACGGCCACTGGTGCGTGGCTGGTGGCCCTAGGTGACATCCCACAGGGCTGGAGGTGCGTGTGGAGCTGCTGCTGGCCCAGGAGGGCTCCGAGCATCCTGCCGCGGGAAGATACAGCCTCTCCCAGCCGTGCAGAAGGTTCTTACCAGCCCCCCGCAGCTGGCCAAGGGGAGGGGAGACGGGGCAGATCCCGTGATGCAAACAGGACGGGCGTCGCTGCAGGAACGTGGGCAGGGAGCTCCCAAATTCAATGTTAGATGAGGTCACGCTCCTGCCAACAGCTTCAGGGCACGGGAGGCGCGCACCAAGAGGAGGGGAGGTGGAAGCTCCGGTGGTCCCACAGAGAGGCGAAGGTGCCCGACTCCGAGCTGTGCTCTCCGGGACATCCAGCCCCTCTGCGCTTGGATCTGCTCGCTCAAACAAGCTGGAAATGGTGTGCGAGCCCAGTCCAGCCACGAGTTGATGAGGAGCTCAGGGAGTGGAGAGCAGACCGAAGACCTTCAGAGCCATCCAAAACCTCCTGTCCTGGAGTCAGCCTGCAGATGGGTGCTGGCCGTCTAAAAATTTCCAAGTGCTGTGACTTTTCCATCATTCCTTCTGTTTCTTGATCCTCTTCAGGCAGTCTCTGAGTCTTGCAATTTCCACTTTCAACAGGGAATCCTGCCTCCTCTCCTGTTGATTTTCTGGAGACATGCTGGTATCCAGGATGGAGAGTGAAATGAGGGAGACCTTGGACAACGAGGTGGAGGAGATGAGTGGAAGAGGTGAGGTTTTGGAAGGGGAGAGGGAACTGTCCTCTGTTGAGGGGAAAAACAGCATCCTTTTTCTGCTGTGGAATAGCTATTTAGAGTCAAAGCACCTGGGACTTGTCCATGGGGTTGAGACTTGGTGGCTGCAACATTTATTTTGACCTCAGGCAGCTGGATTTCTCAACAGATTGGTGCCTGGGTCCTCTTCACTGGAATTTTGTGGTTTGGAGAGTGAGAAAAGGTTTAATGGGTTCCTTTTTGCCGTGGCCCTAGAAAAAATAAAACGATAATCAACTCTTTCTTTGGCAGCTGAGTTGTGTAATTGCAGCATTTTGGTGAGAAATGTAACAATTTCATGCAGGATTGCACCATGAAGACTCACTGGTGTTTAAATTCAGCTCTCTTCTTGTGCAGGTAGGAAGTCTTCGGGAACACAGAGGTCCTTGCAAAGCAAGGCTGGACTAACGTGGGTCCTCCAAGGGGCACGTTTCAGGGAGACAACCTGAGCCAGGAGATTTTGTCCCATGCCCAGAGCCTGCACGGACAGCGCGTCGCTGCCGCACGGCTGGACACGGAGCCTGTCCTGGCAGCAAAGGCAGAGCACGGTGTCGGTCAGACCTACGTGATCCTCCTCATTCCTGGCGGAAAAGGCTGCAGCAACGGGCTGTGGAGGCACCGCAGTAAACAGGTTTTTCTCAATGCTGGTCTGTGTCAGAGACGCTTCAAACAAATCCTGCTCAGATTTGGCACATTCTTTTTTCAAACAAATCCTGCTGTTATCTGGCGCGTTAACGGTGAGCCCTTGCTCTGGGCTTTCTGCTTCTTTTAGGCTGTTCTGCTGCTTTTTCTTCTCCTCGTCCTGGGCAGATTGCTATGCTGCAGCACAGTTTTATTTTAAAGGACTGAAGTGAGCCTTCTTCCCATGAACGTGGTGCTCTCTCTTTTAAAACTTTTTTTCTTTTAATATCAACAAGCCCGGAGCCCTCTGGATTTGCCAGCTTGTCCAGGAGACGAGGCACTCGTCCAAGGTCTTGCCCAAGGCTAAGGCCTTGTCCAGGGCCTTGGAAACATGTTCAAACGCTGTTTTTGCAGTGTTTTGAGTGGCACTTTTAAAATGCAACTTAACAATTTCCACCCCTCCTCTTCAGAAGCAGTGCAGCCTTTCTAACCTGGCTTTGCAGTGCAGGTCCAGTGCCACCAGGGAAGGTGGACCGAGTGTCCCAAACACACGGGGAAGATGGGACAGCTGCAGAGCAGGGAGCAGAAGTCAGCGTGTACCATCTGACACCGAACACCCCACCCCTGACATGTCAGTTTGCTGGTGCCAACCCCATCGCTGGGGTCCTGTAGAGCACAAACAGCCCCAGCATCTCATCAGGGATGAGCCAGGACCCCGCACAGCTCGGCTGGAGGAACTTGTTCTTTCTCCCCTTGGAAAACAGCATTTAAAGCAAAAAGCACTTGCACCTACAGCCCCCGAGGGCCACCTGAAGGGGCCAGGGCCACCCCGGCCCCTGGAATCCTCTCCCTCTCCAGGAGGAGCTGGGCGGCAGTTAGGGGAGGGGCGGAACACAGGGAGCCCCAACATTCCGTCCCGGGATACCCAGAGAGTCCTTAGCGCCCAACTGCCAGAACGGACCATGGCGTGGTCAGCAGCGCAGCTCTCTGCGTGGGGCTCCCAGCCCAGCCTGGCGCCGTGGCTGTTTCAGCCTTTTGGGCCACCAGAGATGTTGCCCCCCCGAGGTAAGGACCCACCCTGCAGCCCGGGGACGCTCCTGGGGCCAGAGCGGAGGTGCCATCTCATGGCTCCTGTCTCTCTTCCAGCCTCAGCCATCCTGTGCCACCTGCCCGGGCAGGAACAGCGTATCCCCGGAGCCTGGGCACCCGCAGTGGGGATGGCCCCCCCGGCCCCACCAGCAGGTATGGCACCCCTGTCTGCTCTGCCAGTCCGGTGCCTTTGGCACCCCCGGGCACTCCCAGCATCCCCACCGTCCGTCCCTGGCTGGGTGGGTGCCCCTCGAGGGTCCCCCCAGCCCAGCACAGCTCCCTCTCACCCACCCAGGGCTGAACAGGCGTCAGTGCGGCTGCAGCTATGAACCCCGCTGCTTCAGAGCGCACTGGAGCAGCACCATCCTGCCGTGGCCCAGCGCCTCCATGCTGGGCCATGGCATTGCTCCAGTGCCGCCTGCTGCCCTGTGGGGCCCCGGGGCGTGCTGGACCACCCCGGCCTGGGCACAACAGACCCCCAGAGTCAACTGCACCACCACCTTGCCATCCCTGCGCCAGCAACCCTGGGCAGAAACATCCCGCTGGGCAGAAGCATCCCGCCGGGCAGCGACATCCCACCCAGACCCTCTCCTGCACCACAACACCAAGACCTGGGGGACCCGGCTGGCAGCCCCCAGCTGCCCGAGGACGTGCTGCTCGAAGACGCCCTACTGGCTCTTCGAGTGCACCCTCGAGGCAGCAGGGGTCAGCCAGGACAGTGCCACCAGCGTCCCCGTGCCTGGGGACGCTGGTGGCACCAGCGCAGTGGTACCCCCTTCCTACGTCACCATCCTCAAGCTGCCCGACGACCTTCTCTCCCCTTCCTATTCCGTCCCCGAGATCGGCGATGCCATCCTGGACTTCGATGAGTTTATCCGCGGGATGGAGGCCCAGGAGCCGTGGGAGGACGCGGGCTGGGACCTGCCACCGTCCCAGCCTCCCACGGCAGAACGGCAGGGGATGAAGCGGGGGGCGAGCACCTGGCCAGAGCCCTCCGGCAAGCGCAGGGCTCTGGCGGGCAGCACGGGGGTGGCCGGGGGTTACTAGAGCGAGATGGGGGCACTCAGGGGTGGGAGGGGAAGAGTGTTTTGGGGTGGGGGGGTTAGACTATGTTTCATGGGAACTTTTCTATTGTGTTTTTATTCGGGGGGAGACACCACACGGGGGGGGCTGGGGGAGGAGGGGAGTTGTGTTTTGGGGTGGGAGGACGGGGGTTAGACTATGTTTCACGGGAACTTTTGTATTGAGTTTTTATTCCATTAAATGTTATTTTTCCAGAATGGTTCCGTGCCTGTGTGGGAGGGAGAGGGAGCGCAGAGGGCACCGGGAAATGGCACCCAAGAGGTGCCAAAGCCCCATTGAGCCAGTGAGCCCCGAAGGGCACCGAGCCGCCCCCAGGGCTGAGCCACAGGCAGTGGGGCAGGCCATGGCAGGGGGAATCCCCTGGCCCCTTCCCCAGGGAAGCAGCCCTTTGGCGGGGGAGCCAGGACAGACGGGTCCCTGCAGGACTCACGGACACGGCCCCATGCAGAAAGCAGCCACAAGACTCAGTAGAGGGAAAACTGAATCCTAATAAAAAAACCTGCCCGCAGCAGGAGGAGGGCACGATGGCACGCAGCCTGCAGCGAGAAGCACGCACCAGTTCTTCCCACGGGCCATCCGTGGTGGAAAGACAAGGCCCTCCCGCACCTGAGCTGGGTTTGGCTTGAAAATGTTTCCAAAGGGCAAGATGGAAAAACCTGTTACCGGAGCAGCCGCAACCAACCTGTGCCCGCGGCACAGCTCCAAGGCCGATTCAACGGCTCCGAGCCACGGGAGCTGGCTCGTGCCCGCAGTTCAGGCTGGGCACCAGCACCGGGCCTGGCACTGGCTGCTCCAAAAACCCCGAACATCTGGCAAACCCGCACCCAGTGCCCGGGTCTCTGCAGAGAGCTCCACCTTCTCCAGCCAGACCCCCTCCCCAAAACCCGGGCACCCCCCGCAGCCAGGAGACAACAGCCCACAGGCTCTGCAATGCAGGTCTGGTGCCACTGTGCAGCCCCACGCCCACCCTCTGAGGGGCCAAAAGGACTCCCTTGGCCCAAACATCACCTCCTTGCTTGGCCCGCACCAGGGAGGTTTCTGTGCACAGACAAGAGAAACCTGCCCATAACGAACAAAAAGCCCTGGGTTTTGTCCAGCTTCGGCTCAAATATGAAACCTTCTGCCGGGGGCAGGTCAGGAAAGCTGCCCACAGCACCCTGGGAAGCTGGCACACAGGGCTGGCCACCAGGGAGCCAGCCTGGGCTCTTCAGACCTTCCCATCTCCTCCAGTAACTAAAGGGAAGGGTTAACTAAACCCTCACGTTTTCCTTCACTGGGAATGTCCTGGTGACACGGGGTTTGTTGGGGAGGGGCTGAAGGAAGGGGTGCCCCAGGACAAGGCACAGAGCAGTGGCGCAGCGCTCGCTGCGAGGGAAGGGGGGTGCAGAGGGAGGCAGCGTGCGTGAGCTCCACTGCCCGAGCCGGTTGGAAGGAGGATGCTGCTGCGGTGCAGGGACCGTAACCACGGCTGGGCTGGAGAGGCCTCTCTGCACTCTCCTCCATGAGCACCGGGGCCAGTTCATCCCTGCACGACAGGGAAAAGGGAAGGTGCCCATGGGTACGTGGCAGAAGGGAAGGGACAGGCAGGGAGGCTGGCAGAGAGGGCAGCAGAGATGCACAGCCTGGCTGTGGCAGAAGACGTTCACCCTGTGACGAGACCCTCAAGCTCAAAACAGAGACCAGCTCAGACAACCCACAGGTGGGCAGAGAGGGGCTTCTGCAAGACGTGCTGGGATATCACCCAGTTGCATGGGAACCCTGGGACAGGAGATGAAGGAGAGCAGACATAGATCAGGCCCCAGGGCTGGAGCAATCCTACGGGCAGACACAGGGCACTGGCCTCTGCTGCTGTGCCACCAGCCCAGGGTCAAGGAACAGGGGACACGAAAGGAAAAACATCCTGCTTTGCAGCTAAAGGGAAGGAGGAATGGCACATGGTGCTTTGGACTGAAGAAATTACAGGTCCCAACCCAGCAGGGCATCAGACTGACCCACTCAGGTTCAGCAAAGGAGCAGAGGGACACAGCGTGTGACTACCACCACCCACTGCAAGGACAAGGGCACGGCATCTTGGAATCTGCTTCCTCTCTGCTATTTGCCCTCACCATCGACAGGAGCGAGAGCCAAGCCTCACGCCAAGCAGCTGCACACACCTCTGGAGCACTCAGCCGGGCAGTGCCAACGCCAGCGTCCTGCTGGCCTGTTCCACTGGTGGGGCTCAGGAGAGCACAGCACCGAGCACAGGCACCGTCTGGCAGGGTGCGCAGCCAGCAGAGACACACGGACTAAAGCCAAACTCAGGGAGACCCCTGGCAGACTGGGCACCCCAAGACTCTTCAGAGACAGCACGTGAGTGGGGAGCTAACGGTGCAAACCTCAAGGAAAGCTCCTGCTCCACAGGAAGAAGCTGCAACCTTGGCCAGGGGCTCTCTCGCAACCCTCACACCCATTACAGCCATTTCACCCACTCACCCCACGGCCCTGTGTTCCGCACAGCCCCGCGGCAGCGCAGAGCTGCGGTTGGATATGGTAAGTGTGAATAAAGGGGCTTCACGTGTGACCTTCTCTGTGCAAGCAAATATGAAGCACACCAGAACTAAAGCCGCTTTACTCAGGACTCGTCATTTCACTAAAAAAAACACCACGTTTTTCCATTTCCTCCAGACCAGTCCTGGGACAGAGAAGATGGATGCACTTCCTCTGAAGGTTTCCAATTTTAGCTTGGCTTTCTACAGAAACGAACCTTATGCAGCACGTACGTGCAGCAGCAGAGACCTGTGCGCTGCAATTGCTGCATGTTTTGCAGCATCGATCAGGCACTCTCGCTGCAGGTACCCCCCTGCCCCCCGAGCAAAGGCTGCAGCACCAACTCACCCTCCTGCGGCACCTGAGTCCGTGTGGGAGAGTTGCAAGGAATGTCCTAACCCCAGGGAAAGCTCTTACTCAGAGGTCAGAGCACGGGATGGCAGGGAAACGGGCTGTGACAGTTTCTGCAGCACACAGAGCTGCAGCTTTTTGAGGTCCCACTGTTTCTGCTCCAGGAATCGCACTTCTTCCCCTCCCAAAACAGTGCTTCCCAGCAAGCAGCTGGAAAAAGGCACCAACAGGGCATGGGCACACACAGGGCTTTGAACAGAAGAGCTAAAATGAATCTCCAAACCCAGAAACCCACCTAGCAACAGAACACGAAAGAACTGAATGGGAAACAGGGGAAACTGAATGGGAGCCCCCCGAGAGAACAGGGCCAAGGGAGCCCCGAGGGCTCGGGGAGCAGCAGGGCAGGGAGCTGCTCCCCAGCCCAGCTGCTCCTCTGGGCTCTCAGCTGGGGGTGCTCCCCAATGTGCTACACAGCAAATCCACATTCGCTCTCCTGTTCTTCTGGACTGGCCCCAAGCTGCAAGCTGCTGGCTGCCTAATTCAGCACATCCAAAAAGATGCAAAGTGAGGCACCTGCAGGAAGCTCTCCCAGCACAGACCAGTTCAACACCCCGACAGTGCCAAGTGCAGGTCCCCGCTGATCCCCAGTGCCTCCAACCCTGACAGCGCAACTGTAAAGCCACAGCAGTGGGCCAGGGCCAAAAGCCCAGTATGAGAGAGAAGTCAGAGGTCTCCCCAGGGCCAGAGTGTTCCCTGCACACACCTCTCTGTGCTACTGACATCTTAAAAACCTTACGTAGGAACTTGTTTAGCTGTGGGCCACAGACACCCCAACGACCAGTCTGCACATCCTTCGGGCACGGCCAACCTGTGCTGGGCAGCACAGAGCACGGAGGGACATGACGGCAGATTGTTTAAGGGTCAAAATTTTCCAGATTTTAGTTTTCCTCTAAACCACCCAGGTACCAAGTTTGTGTTTCTTCTCAAAAATAGGAAGAGGCACGACAGCTGGACCACTGCCTGCCCCCAGCACCAGACTTCCCACCCAGCCCCAGCCACGCTTGGGCACGTCTGCGTCCGGTACATGCCACCCCAGGGAACACGGCTGCCACGTCCGCCTGGAAAGCAGATGATCAGGAACTGGTTTCTCATTCTCAGCAACAACTCTAGCAGCTCCCATTTGAAGACAATTAAACGGACGGTCAGAGGAAGAGCCCAAGGTTTTCTCACAAGGGGAGTCAGAAATGGCTGGTTGCACCGATGTGGTGCGAGTACTTGGATCTCCCTTGGAACAGGAACATGGCCCTGGGCAGCGGGCACTTACCAGCGTCCAAAGGACGTAGATTGTGAAAAGTGCTATAGTTAGTGCTATGAGTCCGATGGCCTCCAGTCGGCTGTTGAACTGCAAATGATCCTGGGCTCCACGCAGACGCAGCCAGCCGGAGATGGCAGCCAAGGGAGTGATGAACAGGAAACACACCATGTCACAGAGGAGGGTCCTCTTCTCATTGCGGGGACCGGGATCCTTCAGCCACTGCAGCAAGGAAGGGAGAAAGGGCATTAGTCAGCAGCACGCAGAGCGCACAGCGTGCCAGCAGAACAGGACTGCTGTGCTGGCAAGCTCCCACATGCTCTCTGCAGTCTATACGTACCCAGGGCATACACTTAACTCACATGACCCTTTACAAAAACAGAGTTAGAGAGTGTCAAGTATATTTTAACAACCAACAAGGGAAAGGGAAGAGATAACGGAAGAATACGTGCAGAGGAAGGCAGCAGTAAATACAGGAGCTGCCTGGGCTCTTCACTGGAGCAGCGAGGAGCAGGCAGCAGCTGGCAGACATAGGGAGGGTCAGTTCAGTAAAGCCTGGCTTGCTAAAGATCTGACAGGTCATGGATTGAGCTTCAGTAGAAACATACCCAGGACCCTGCAGCTGGTACAGGGGCTATGGGAAACAGGGGCACTGGGACCTGTGGCCAGGCCAAGCCCTAAGGGCAGCTGTCCCAAACTGAGCCCTCTGGTTCCTTTTGGAGAACGGTGGCGTTTTAGAGTTTCGGTCCTGATTTAAATCAAATGTGAAACGTCCAAGTCCACCTGAGAGACTGTGCAAGACAGGCCTGCAGCAGGAGCGCTCTCGAGGGTACGGCACTGTCCCTGGGACCTGAGCGAGCCGCGGGAGGTGGGTCACGGGGAGCCCCACCAGGGGCGTCAGCGGGGAACGCAGGCACCCAGTATTTTCACCGGGATGACGACAGAGAGGGAAAAAAGCATATCCCATCAGCAACTAAGAAACCAAGACTAGAATTAAAAAAAAACACAACAAAACAAACAGAACAGCAAAAAGAGAGTGAGTAACCAGCAGAAAGCTTTGTACCTGAGCACACAAAGCAGGGCAGCAGCCACGGGGCCACGGTGGTGGGCTGGCCCTGGCAGAGGAAGGTAACACAAACTCATTTTCTTTACAGAACAACCTGTGCCCAAATCTGCACCTTTCTCACAGTGAAAGCCTTCGACCCTTTCTAAAGAGAAGGCGGCACGACTGCCAGGTGAGGAGACACTGAGCTTGGCTGGCGGGGGGAAGGTCCCCCACGGCTTTCTCCCAGATCTCAGTGGATCTCAAGCAACCACGAAAGGATGAGGCATGATCACACAGACACAGCTGCGGAAAACTCCACCTTCATGTCTGCAAAATCCCAAAGACCTTTCCACTGCCAGTGGCCATCCCCTGGCCACCACGTTAAAGGCTGAAGAGAGCTGCCAGGACCAGCACAGAGCCGATTCTCCTGTATTCCTTCCCATTTTCAGGCTGCTTTCTTGCCTCGCAGACACTACGTGACCCATCACAGTGGAGGTCACTGCACTTGGCTCCGTGCTACCAAGAGGCTTTGCAAGCGCTTCTCTCTTGCAGCTCTCAAAAATAAGCAGGTTGCAGAACGAATGCAGCTCTGCTGCAGGCAGGTTTCCCTCAACAGGCCATCTCTAAATGTTCCCTACCTTCAGCGGTCCCAACTTGCTTCCAGTGTGGGTTCATTTTAGCTATTTGACTTCGACAACAGCAATTGTTCCAGTTTTCCTCGGATTATGCTATTTTCAGCCTTTCCTTTCCTTTTTTATGATAGGCATTAGGAGAGGCCAGCTAAAGGGCTGAAGGCAAGCACATTTCCTTCCTCCTCTCCTTCCTTCCTTCCCTCCCTCCCTTCCTTCCTTCCTTCCTTCCTTCCTTCCTTCCTTCCTTCCTTCCTTCCTTCCTTCCTTCCTTCCTTCCTTCCTTCCTTCCTTCCTTCCTTCCTTCCTTCCTCCCTCCTCCTCCCTTCCTTCCTCCCTCCCTCCCTTCCTTCCTTCCTTCCCTCCCTCAGCCAAGCTGAAGTTGAAATAGTATTTTGGATTCCTCATATTTCACTCCAAAACTAACTAATACCCAATCAGCCAAAAGCTCTTCTCACAGCAGCCTGGCTTGATCATGCAACCTGCCCACCCTTGGCAACAGCAGAAGCACCCGAAGGGCTCCCAGCTCCTCCCGAAAGACATTTCGGATGCAGCATCTGGAGAGAACCGCACTAAGGCAACCGAAAACAGGAAAACACCGAAATTAAAGCCCCACGTGCGACCTCACCTCTGTCCCACGGGCACACACAACTCTCACGCGCCCACAAACCAACTCCAGCTGCGGTAACTCCCCGACGCCGCAGGCACGGCTGCTCTTCACCAGCTTCCAGCAACCCCTAAAGGCAAAAACCAGGAGTTACCTTCTGCCTCCTGGCTGCAAGGCAGGGCTGGAACCGCCTTCCAGCTGCTTGCCTGGGCTCATGGGAACTGAGAGGCAATTTTTGGGTTTGCAGAAAAAGGGCCTGGCAAAACCTTTGGATCCAGTGCAAGGAGGGGCACAAGAAAGAAGGTGCAGCACACGTCTGTCTTCATTTGGACTTCACAGCTATTTCTCATCCTCTTGGCAGCCCAGGCCAAACATGAGCCCAACGACACGGCTGTGCCGACGGCGGAGCGTTAACGGCAAAGGACGGGACGCCAGCCTAAGCTGGGAAGGAAACCTCGGTCAGCAGAGTGCCCAACATGTCACCTCAGGAGACACCAAGCCCTCGCGCTACAAATCTGTCTTGCTCCAGGCCCACACACACCAGGCACAGGCTCAGGGGATCACAGACGAGGCGACTGCAGTTTCGGGCGTGCAGGCACTACGGATCGGGAGAAGGTGGAGCAAGTGTCCCAAACACAGGGAAGATGTGACAGCTGCAGAGCAGGGAGCAGAAGTCAGCGTGTACCATCTGACACCGAACACCCCACCCCTGACATGTCAGTTTGCTGGTGCCAACCCCATCGCTGGGGTCCTGTAGAGCACAAACAGCCCCAGCATCTCATCAGGGATGAGCCAGGACCCTGCACAGCTCGGCTGGAGGAACTTGTTCTTTCTCCCCTTGGAAAACAGCATTTAAAGCAAAAAGCACTTGCACCTACAGCCCCCGAGGGCCACCTGAAGGGGCCAGGGCCACCCCGGCCCCTGGAATCCTCTCCCTCTCCAGGAGGAGCTGGGCGGCAGTTAGGGGAGGGGCGGAACACAGGGAGCCCCAACATTCCGTCCCGGGATACCCAGAGAGTCCTTAGCGCCCAACTGCCAGAACGGACCATGGCGTGGTCAGCAGCGCAGCTCTCTGCGTGGGGCTCCCAGCCCAGCCTGGCGCCGTGGCTGTTTCAGCCTTTTGGGCCACCAGAGATGTTGCCCCCCCGAGGTAAGGACCCACCCTGCAGCCCGGGGACGCTCCTGGGGCCAGAGCGGAGGTGCCATCTCATGGCTCCCGTCTCTCTTCCAGCCTCAGCCATCCTGTGCCACCTGCCCGGGCAGGAACAGCGTATCCCCGGAGCCTGGGCACCCGCAGTGGGGATGGCCCCCCCCGGCCCCACCAGCAGGTATGGCACCCCTGTCTGCTCTGCCAGTCCGGTGCCTTTGGCACCCCCGGGCACTCCCAGCATCCCCACCGTCCGTCCCTGGCTGGGTGGGTGCCCCTCGAGGGTCCCCCCAGCCCAGCACAGCTCCCTCTCACCCACCCAGGGCTGAACAGGCGTCAGTGCGGCTGCAGCTATGAACCCCGCTGCTTCAGAGCGCACTGGAGCAGCACCATCCTGCCGTGGCCCAGCGCCTCCATGCTGGGCCATGGCATTGCTCCAGTGCCGCCTGCTGCCCTGTGGGGCCCCGGGGCGTGCTGGACCACCCCGGCCTGGGCACAACAGACCCCCCAGAGTCAACTGCACCACCACCTTGCCATCCCTGCGCCAGCAACCCTGGGCAGAAACATCCCAATGGGCAGAAGCATCCCGCTGGGCAGAAGCATCCCGCCGGGCACCGACATCCCACCCAGGCCCTCTCCTGCACCACAACACCAAGACCTGGGGGACCCGGCTGGCAGCCCCCAGCTGCCCGAGGACGTGCTGCTCGAAGACGCCCTACGGCTCTTCGAGTGCACCCTCGAGGCAGCAGGGGTCAGCCAGGACAGTGCCACCAGCGTCCCCGTGCCTGGGGACGCTGGTGGCACCAGCGCAGTGGTACCCCCTTCCTACGTCACCATCCTCAAGCTGCCCGACGACCTCCTCTCCCCTTCCTATTCCGTCCCCGAGATCGGCGATGCCGTCCTGGACATCGATGAGTTTATCCGCGGGATGGAGGCCCAGGAGCCGTGGGAGGACGCGGGCTGGGACCTGCCACCGTCCCAGCCTCCCACGGCAGAACGGCGGGGGATGAAGCGGGGGGCGAGCACCTGGCCAGAGCCCTCCGGCAAGCGCAGGGCTCTGGCGGGCAGCACGGGGGTCGCCGGGGGTTACTAGAGCGAGATGGGGGCACTCAGGGGTGGGAGGGGAAGAGTGTTTTGGGGTGGGGGGGTTAGACTATGTTTCATGGGAACTTTTCTATTGTGTTTTTATTCGGGGGAGACACCACACGGGGGGGGCTGGGGGAGGAGGGGAGTTGTGTTTTGGGGTGGGAGGACGGGGGTTAGACTATGTTTCACGGGAACTTTTGTATTGAGTTTTTATTCCATTAAATGTTATTTTTCCAGAATGGTTCCGTGCCTGTGTGGGAGGGAGAGGGAGCGCAGAGGGCACCGGGAAATGGCACCCAAGAGGTGCCAAAGCCCCATTGAGCCAGTGAGCCCCGAAGGGCACCGAGCCGCCCCCAGGGCTGAGCCACAGGCAGTGGGGCAGGCCATGGCAGGGGGAATCCCCTGGCCCCTTCCCCAGGGAAGCAGCCCTTTGGCGGGGGAGCCAGGACAGACGGGTCCCTGCAGGACTCACGGACACGGCCCCATGCAGAAAGCAGCCACAAGACTCAGTAGAGGGAAAACTGAATCCTAATAAAAAAACATGCCCGCAGCAGGAGGAGGGCACGACGGCACGCAGCCTGCGGCGAGAAGCACGCACCAGTTCTTCCCACGGGCCATCCGTGGTGGAAAGACAAGGCCCTCCCGCACCTCAGCTGGGTTTGGCTTGAAATGTCTCCAAAGGGCAAGATGGAAAAACCTGTTACCGGAGCAGCCGCAACCAACTTGTGCCCGCGGCACAGCTCCAAGGCCGATTCACGGCTCCGAGCCACGGGAGCTGGCTCGTGCCCGCAGTTCAGGCTGGGCACCAGCACCGGGCCTGGCACTGGCTGCTCCAAAAACCCCGAACATCTGGCAAACCCGCACCCAGTGCCCGGGTCTCTGCAGAGAGCTCCACCTTCTCCAGCCAGACCCCCTCCCCAAAACCCGGGCACCCCTCGCAGCCAGGAGACAACAGCCCACGGGCGGTTTTCTCCTGCCCCTGGCCGGGACCAGCGCTGCTCCCGCTGCAGAGCACGGCCTGGCGCTGATACGGGGATAGATATAGGAGTAGGGATAAGACTACGTAGGGCTATATTAGCTGTTATTTCTATGGATAGGTATAAGAATAGGCATAAGACTGCACAAGACTCTGGGAAATACACAGCTCTGTGAAATAGCTCTGTGAAATGTTAGAAGTTATCAAATACTAATCCCTGCTGTGAAACACTAAAAAAAAAAAAAAAAAAACCAAAAATGAAAAACGCGAAAAGAAAGCCGGTAAGAGAGACAAAATAAATGCCAGCAAGGTTGTAACTCGTGACCCGTAGGGAGAAAGAAAAGCCAAAGAGGAGAGATAAGGACTGACAAGAACTAACATTTGTCTTCAAACAATAGCAAGTAGGAGACAACCAGGTAGTCCACTCAAGGACAGGCCAGGCTGGGAACCGATTTGGCTCTGCAAGCTCAGTCGAAACAGAAATTTTAGGGAAGAAGGGAAAACACACAGTGAGGAAGACCCACGGCCTTCATCCCGAAGACCTCTGCCCACGACCACCAGGAGGAGCGTCGAGGAGGAGCCTGGGGCGGATCCTGAGGCGGGGGCTATGGAAATGATCTCCCGGGAGAGACTGCCCTTTTGGGGGGGGTTATGAGTGTGTCTGTATAAATACAAGAAAAACTGCTACGGCGGGGGTGCACGTTTGTGGCGGAGCGATTCCCCGTGCACCCAGCGCTGCCATAAACATACCTACTGGGCACCTCTCCGAGTTGTGGAGTCTGTTTCCGCACGTCAGGGCAGCAGCTGCTGCTCATCCCGCTCCGTCCCGCATTCCTCCCAGATGTCACCCGGGAGGTGCCCGGGAGAGGGACGGCACCTCTCCCGGGTGCCAGGGCCGCCCACCGGCCTCCTGTGCCCGCTCAGGCAGCCCCGGCACGGCACGGGGGGCTGCAGCAGCCCCTCGCCCAGCCCCGGGCGCGGGCGCTCCGCGGGGCAGCGGCACTGCCCGCCCCCACGGCCCGGCCCTTCCTGCGGGCCTGGCCCGGCAGAGCCCCGCGCTGCCCCAGCGAGCCCCGAGGGCTCAGGGCCTCCCGCAGCCGGACACGCGGCCCGCAGCCCCGCGGCACTCTCACAGCCCGCTCGGCTCCCGCTCGGCCCCGCCCGGCTCCCGCTCGGCTCCGCTCGGCTTTCGTTCGGCTCCGCTCGGCCCCGCCCGCCGCTGGGAGGGGCTCTGGCCTCAGCCGGGCCTTTTCGAGCCGCCCGCCAGAGTCGAGCCCCCGTCACGTGCTCCGTCCCCGCCCGTGCGTCATCCCCGCGCGCGGCAGTATGGCGGCGGCGGGGCGCTCCCGTGCGGGAGGGTCAGCAGCAGCCCCCGCCGCGCCGTGCCCGCGCCACCCCCCAACAGCGGTCCCTGGCCGCAGAGCCCCTCCGAGCCGGCCTGTGCCAGCGCTGCCCCGCCGGGCCCCTGTCCCAGCGCCAGGCAGCGGAGCGCTCCGGCCGCAGGCTCCTGGCGCGCTGCTTTTTGTGCGGAACCGGGGGCTTTCAGCGCTGCGACAAAGCGGAGCGGGGCCGCTTCCCAAATTCCCCGCCAGCTGGGAATTTCCATTCCAGTAGGGGCAGGCAGCAGGTCACGAGACAAGGTATAGTTAGATTTCAGTCATTGATAAGATGTGATGGGAGCTAAAGAAGTAAAATCACGTGCTGTGGTAGTTACAAAAGTTGCAGATACAAAGGTTAGAGTGGTCATTCGATGTTTCTGATAACTTCCTGTAATTCCATTTTAGTAGACAATGTTCTCATGCAAACACAGCCATGACCTCTATATACAAGTACAGTTGTAGGTTTTGCGTCAGGATGTATCTCAAAATGACAAACGTTCTGTTCAGCGTCAAGACAAACGCCTTGAGCTCTGATGGTATTGCTTTCACAAATGAATCTTTGTTGCCCTTGCACAACACGTGCTGAGGGTGGCAGACGTGTTCTCTGCGTGTTCTGGATGCTTCAGGTTTGAGTGTCTGCTCGTGGTGGTGACTTCATGAGGTCCTTTGCTCCTGTCTCCAGACACGCCGTGTGCCTAGGGTGAGGCTCGTCACCCGTGATGGTGGATGTGAATCCGCATTTCAAATAGATTTCTTCTTCGTTCTGGATTTTGGGGGGGGGCAATTTCTTGTCAGATCTAATTGGATCATCCTTGGTTTTTCTTTCTCATGTGGCTGGCAAAGAGCTCATAGGAGGAGCAGGAGGAGGGTCAGTGCTGCTGTTTCCATGTTGGTCGCTTGCCCTGGAATCCTCAGGGTTATCTTCCACCTGCACTTTCTTTGCAGGCGTCTGTTTAAGCCGCTCGCCTGGTTTGTGACGGATAGCTTACTTCACGGGAGACCTCGTGCTCCTCAGCAGTGCCTCAGAGGCGTACCTGTCGTTGTTTGTTGATTTGCTGTGCTTGATTTCAAAAGCTTATTGTAGCGCTTTGGCTTTCTGTCCTTCAAGGAAGTCTCTGGGATTTCTACCCAGGAGCGCGATGTCCGGAAAGGACTGTCCTTGTACACCGCCGTCAGCCTTCAGTCTGGAGAAAGGTCTGGTGGTGGCGTGTGCTTAACGGTAATGGGACTCAGATGCATCTGAACCGGACAAGCTTTGCCCCTGCTGCTGACATGCCTGGGGGATGATTCTCAGCAGGTCGTAAGTAGTCTGCTCTGCTGTGCAATTGCAGTGCTAAGTAATGGTTTTATCCAAGAACTCAAATTCCGTCCTAATCCGTTAAAAATTTTATCTCTCCAGCTTTCCTGCATGTTTTGCTGAAGTTCTTGAGTCGTTTCTTCTCTTTTTTTAGTAAGTCCAAGTCACGTTCTACATCTTGAGTCACATTTGGAGTGTGCGTACAGGTCCAATGGTCAGTTCTATCTTACTGGTACCCACAGACCCCGTGCTCTTGGAGTAAGAGCAGATCTAAATCATTCTATTTTGTAGAGTCATTTTCAAAGTGGCTTGTAGTTGTGGATTCAAATCCTTAAATCCCTTTCTGGTTCTATTTGCCAATTTTCTGCCTGACCTGTTAGCTGATATATCCAATCCCTGTTTCTATAGATTGCCAAAGGAGTCCCTATAAAGATTCCGGTGCCCAACTAATTTTTACCCCTGGTGAAGGTTCATTCCATTCTTCATTTCTTTCTGACCTTTTTGTTCGTTCCAATTTCAAATTTTCTAGAGTTCCTCCGAAAGGAGCCTTTTTCCAAATCGGACATAATGTTGTCATGCCTAGAGTTATTTGCTTCACTTTGCCATCCAGGGGTAAATGTGTGGTCCAGGTTTCATCACTCATTGCCCAAACCAAGTGTCCTGGACTTTGGATTGAAGATTTTTTACAGCTGAATAGTTGTTCCTCTTTTAGAAGTATAGGTATCGGTTATACGAGGCTATTTTTAAGGCCTTGACAAAGACATCCGTGTTTAAAGCAGCTGCTAGAGGGGGAATATCCTGGATTATTCTGTCAACAGTACTGCGATTGTATATCTTTTTCACATTTCCACCATGACCCTGGATTTTCCTTTGTCGTTCCTCAGGAGCTGTTTGCACAACGCCCGGTGCACGGAGCCCGGCTGTCTTCTGCTGCCAGTGGAGTCCCTTCCTCCGAGTGAGCGGCTCGTCCTCTTCGTTCTCTGCTCCGGGTCTGCCACGAGGTGCAGTGCCACTGGAGCAGGGGTATCCACAGCCCTGGTTTGCCACCGAGATAAGGAGACCAAGTCAGCATGCCAGGGTTCCATGGGGATGTGACAGAAGAGCTAAAGATCAAACCAGAGGTATGATTTCTGATCTAAGCGACAAGTTCTCTCCGAATAGACCCCATCGAGCACAAGGTTTTCCTTTCACCTTTGGCTCAGGACAAAGGCAA